>NW_013687963.1:0-1136 GCF_000517525.1 Limulus polyphemus | reverse complement strand
ATCTACCGGTGTAAATATTACTTTCGAGACTGCCCTCTTGTGATTATAATATAAATAATTGAACTTCCACAACAAGGAGATGAAGAAGAACGATTTTTGAGTGCTTATTTATCTTAATGTAAAACATATTTGAAGCTGGCGTGATAAATGTGTTCTAAGAATGTTTAAGTGTGTTTAGAGAAATTAATAATAGTGACATTTCAGCATTTGGAACAGATCAAAATTTGATTCATTATATATATAATAAGGGCAGTGTTATTCAGTCCTTCTAGCTTGGCTGTAGTCACTACCTTCCTCAAGAAACTTCTACAGTTATATCAACCAAACAACCACTGATATATCAAGACTATATCAACGAGTGTTGTGTGACTACTTATATTCACTTCCACTGATGAAAGTTTAAAGTACACAACACGTGCTATAGAATATAAAATTAGAACCAGTTTTTAACTTTTATATTTAACGGGAAACATTCACGTAAGTCTCTATAAAACATTTAAATGTTATTCAACATCCACTTATTTAAATATAAACTTTTTAAAACCATGTTTACCAACTAACTGTATTATGATATAATGTGAGACATGGAAGAAAACCTTCGTAAAATATCTTACATAATTCAAGTTAAAGAAATAATAAATTATTGTTCTCTAGAGAAGTTTGTCAACTACGTTTAACCAATAAGTCAATCAGTTTAGTTTTATATAAGTTTAAAAACTAGTCTAGAGCTTCATGTAATTGTAATGTATTTATAATCAACAGTAAAGACAAAAGAAATACACGTGTTACTATTTGTGGTTCTTGGTACTACGTCAGTGGTTACGTAATATCAAACTATCAATAATTACAAGTTTATTTTTATCCTACCAGACGAAGGAAACACCCGGAGGTATTTGATGTTGGCTTCTATTCGTTTCTAACAAAAATCTATAAAAGAAACAGAGATTTATACTGTGATCATGAATACCAAGTACAGGAAATTGTCAGCAATAAAAATTGTCACGTAATAAGAGTTCAACAGATGGCGCTGCTTTCATAATTATTATACTAAACTACTCTCAAAATAGAAAACACATTTTTAGTTTTCACATAACGATACGAGATATATACTTATGATGTCAAAAAACAACAACAAC
>NW_013687962.1:0-1136 GCF_000517525.1 Limulus polyphemus | reverse complement strand
AACAGTAATTGTTAGCTTCAAGTACTATTCGTCGTAATAAAAACTTCATATAACTAAAGCGTATTGTAAACATCTAAACACAACAAGAGAGCTACAATAGACTTTTCAGTCATGATTATCAAATATACTTTATGCCTTTTGGGACCGAAATAAGCAAAAAAAATTCTAATTCAGAAACGTTTGTTCCGTTACAAGTGCGACGGATGTTAAAATCGATTTTTTTTTCATACACTGGATATGAGTAAATTACGGTCGGTGAATGATCATTAATATATAAGAATACGCCCTCTAGTGGTACGATATGCTTCTGATGCAGGTGTTATCTAGGATAAGCTTGTGATGCAGCTGTTATCTAGGATAAGCTTCTGGTCCAGCTGTTATTTAGGACAAGCTTCTGATTCAACTGTTATTTAGGATAAGCTTCTGGTCCAGCTGTTATTTAGGATAAGCTTCTGATGCAGCCGTTGCGTCTGTTGTTTAGGATAAGCTTCTGGTCCAGTTGTTATTTAGGATAAGCTCCTGTCCAGCTGTTATTTAAGATAAACTTCTGATCCAGTTGTTATTTGGGATAAACTTTTGATCCAGCTGTTATCTAGGATAAGCTTCTGATGCAGCTGTTATTTAGGATAAGCTTCTGATCCAGCTGTTATCTAGGATAGGCTTCTGATCCAGTTGTTATTTAGGATAAGCTTCTGGTCCAGCTGTTATTTAAGACAAGCTTCTGGTCCAGTTGTTATTTAGGATAAGCTTCTGGTCCAGCTTTTATTTAGGATAGGCTTTTGATCCAGCTGTTATTTAGGATAGGCTTCTGGTCCAGTTGTTATTTAGAATAAGCTTCTGATCCAGCTGTTATTTAGGATAAGCTTCTGATCCAGTTGTTATTTAGGATAGGCTTCTGGTCCAGTTGTTATTTAGGATAAGCTTCTGATCCAGCTGTTATTTAGGATAAGCTTCTGATCCAGTTGTTATTTAGGATAGGCTTCTGGTCCAGCTGTTATTTAGGATAAGCTTCTGTTCCAGCTGTTATTTAGGATAAGCTTCTGATCCAGCTGTTATTTAGGACAAGCTTCTGATCCAGCTGTTATTTAGGATAGGCTTCTAGTCCAGTTGTTATTTAGCATAAGCTTCTGGTCCAG
>NW_013687961.1:0-1136 GCF_000517525.1 Limulus polyphemus | reverse complement strand
TTCTCTGATATTTCAATAATCATATATATATATATATATATAGGGGAAAATAATATAAGTTATTGTGAAAATATAGCACAGTAATATTGCAAGGTTTCTTAAATTTAGAACTATTGATGGGGATCTCTACAGATCCACTTAGTTTTTGGATTCATAACATTTTTAGTTACGGAGACCCTAATGACACACGAAAAATGTAAACAGACTTTTATTTGTTTGTTGTTATGCGCAAAACTATGTGCAAAATTACACAATGGGCCATGTTTACTGTGCTCATCACGGCTATCGAAACCCGGTATTTAGCGGAATAAGGCATTTAGTCTTAACGCTGAGCCAAATGGTGGTGGGGTGCATTTAAATCACTCATTTCCTGGACGTTATACCTGGAAAATTAAAAATTTCATTCACTTTTGTGTAATTGATTCACAATTGAGTATTATAATATACAAAAACAGAATGTTTCTAAATATATAGACTCCCCCCACCCCCACCCACCCCCGGTATCGAACGGTGTGAAAACAAGTTGGTAAGATTGAAATTAAAAACAGTTATAGTATTGTTTATAATTATAATTATTTTGTATCGAGAACTTGTGATGTTTATATCGAATAAACTCTTCGCTATTACGCTAAATTGACGGATGTACTTCATATCCATTGGAGGAAATGGCTGTAATGAATAGCCAATCAAATTACTTCTACGAAATGGCTGTAATGAATAGCCAATCAAATTACTTCTACGAAATGGCTGTAATGATTAGCCAATCAAATTACTTCTACGAAATGGCTGTAATGAATAGCCAATCAAATTACTTCTACGAAATGGCTGTAATGAATAGCCAATCAAATTACTTCTACTACGAAAATGATATATATACCTCAAAATAATAAATAAAGAAAAATGTTTGAAATATCAAACAGACAATTGCAAAACATACCTCAAAACCAACAATATATATATATTTCAAAGAAAGAAATAGGCAATAGCAAAATACATTTTAAAATAACAGACGATAGCAAAAAATAGTTCAATATAATAAATAAAAGTGGCAAAAAATACCTACAAATAACAAACAAACAATCACAACATACACTTCAAAACACCAGACAACAAACAAATATATCTAAAAAATAGAA
>NW_013687960.1:0-1136 GCF_000517525.1 Limulus polyphemus | reverse complement strand
TGATATGTCTGAAAGGTCCTCCACCACCATCACTATGAATAGACTGTGGTACTAGGTCTTTACCCAATCATGTGATATGTCTGAAAGGTCCTCCACCACCATCACTATGAATAGACTGTGGTACAAGGTCTTTACCCTATCATGTGATATGTCTGAAAGGTCCTTCACCACCATCACTATGAATAGACTGTGGTACTAGGTCTTTACCCTATCATGTGATATTTCCACAAGGTCCTCCACCTCCAATAAAAAAAGTATTACTGCACATTTTCTCCCACTTACTTGTACTAAGGTGTCATAATGACTACATTCAGAGCTAATAAGATATTTAAAATCAACTTTAATCCTGTAATTAGATATTCAAATATGATAATGCACCTCTTGGTGTACTGAAACAGAATTTACAAACTCAAGAGGGGAAGGTCCATAAATAAGTGTACACTAATAAAACATCCACAAGGGAAGAAATGGGAAGCTTCAAACAGACAGTTAGGCCTTTTTTTGCATAAACTAATCAAGTTTCTGGAATGAGATATGAAATCAAGGGTTAACTGGTGAGTACTGGACAACCCAACAGTTATGGTTCTTTTTAAGCTTGGCTATATTCAATAAACATTTCAAAGACCAGTCAAGATTGGATAAACTGTAAAACAGACAATCCTATAAAGTAGGGCTTTGGAGTCCTGACATTTAATGATGTAGTACAGGTGTGAGCACCATCTACATTATAACTAGGAAAGCACATCCTCAATCTCCTCACCATCTACAATACAACTAGGAGAGCACATCTTCAGGTTCCTCACCATATACTTTTCAACTAGAAAGACATACCCTCAGGTTCTCCAAATGCTTAGAATGTTGGTGTTACTGTTAATGGATATATGAAAGAGGTTGACTATACTTCTCCAATTAAATGAGAGAAATGACCAGTGATTATCACCAGAAAGTTACAGTGAATGGCTTAACAAGAACTTGTCTAGGTCTGGATTTGGTCTCTCTATGTCACAGTCAAAATAAAAAAGATCACTATAGAATACTAGTACATAAAAACAGAACTAGAGTGACTTTTTCAACTGCTGAGAAACATAGGATAGTTTAGTGAATTCAGCTGTGGTCTACCTAGAAACAAGGTTGAA
>NW_013687959.1:0-1136 GCF_000517525.1 Limulus polyphemus | reverse complement strand
AGTATGTCTATCTGTGTATTTCCATAATTATTTACATTACTACATGTTCAAAGCTTTTATTCTTCCATAATCCTGAGCATAATTCTGTATCGGGACTAGTAGGCCATTGATCGACTTGTCAAAATCCTTCTTACGTTGTAGTTTTATTGTAGGGATATTTAATTAAAATTTTACTTCCATATCTGATATATGATTGCAGTTGGTGTTCTTAGAGTAGTGGCATGCTCAAGTTACACCCTTTGGGTATTGTTGACTCTGTAAGGAGGTTACTCCATTTGATTGGTTTTCATCTACCCTAATATTGTAACTATGATAGTGTTAGTAATCTATAAATGTACTGTATTCTCAGTCTTGTGCTAATCCTCTAACTGAGTGAGGCTATTATTAACAATTTTGAAAGTCAATCTCATATTTCAAGTCTCTGAGAAATTGATATCTACTAATACACCAGCACCCCAGGGTGAACTAAACAAAGTAAAACAACATACTTAAATCCTTATTTCATACCATACGTACTATATTATTCACTCTCGTCGTATAGCATTATGAGTTATGTTACTATCTGTACATAAAACTGAAAAATAAATCATTTGTGTTTCATTGATTAAATTATGTGTCCTGTTTAATCTTTCGTTTCGCCACCTCACATAACTTGGTCATTCACATCTGACTTTCTACCTTCTTAGAAACTGTTTTGTAGAGATCTAACTACATCTTGGTATTCAGCAACCGTATTTTTTTAGCGCAAAGTTGCACAATTCATAACAGATTACTGTAATAGCATCACAGTATACTGACGGTTTCACCTTACACTTCTGCACTGCAACATCCGTTTGTTTGAAAACATTTATATCACTTAGTGTATTTAGATTTTTTATTTTACGTTTTCTAACACGTTTACTTGTTAAATGAATGATGCATCTATTGTCCATTTATATCAGTGTCCGCCAATTGTTAGATCAATGCAATTTTACCTATAGAGCTTTTCGTGATATCGTTGTGTGTTAAAAAATATAACAGCAAATATCTGTAGACCGATATGTAAAATAAACTCCTAGCATTTGTTTTTCAATTCTTTTATATTTTGATTGTTTTACCACTTCATATCGCACATAACAATAATTTAGATCGAATAC
>NW_013687958.1:0-1136 GCF_000517525.1 Limulus polyphemus | reverse complement strand
GCAACGCTATTTACATCAGACAAAACTAAACACCACAAGGATTATCTGCATAATGTCGTCCCTAATTTTGAAATGATAAAACCACAAGAAAGGCGGCTAGTTAATAACACCCAATGCCAACTACTGGGTTATTACTGCAGTGGGATTTGATTGTCACTCTTATAGTGCATTAATATTTGGAGAAACAAGATGTGAACCATGAAGCCTTGAATTCAGCGTCCAGGCTATGCTTAGCCCCTGTTCATAAGTATGTGGGAAATTTACTCATAACTGGTCAACAATTATCACCCTCTACCTCAGCTATTTAAACACATATAGCCACACCATCAATTAACAAGTTCTTTATTATTGTAATATTCCTAAATGTATTTCCTTGATTTCTTGTATTTTTAATCCTGTAAAAAAATGAAGAAAGAAAGTATGAAAACAATCATTAAACACATTTTTCATCATTTTAATTATTCCTAATTAAGTTAGAATGACATTATTTTATAACCCTTTCCTTAAAAGCTATTCACAGAAATGAAATTGAGTTTGAATCATAAGATTAAGTAAATCGTTCTCTTACCAGTGTTGGCTTGTTTGTTTTTAGATATTCCCATACAATTACATAAGAGCTACCTTTCGCTACTATCCCTAATATTGAACTAACAGATTGGAGGGAAGGCATCTAGTTAACAGCACCAACCATCAACTCTAATCAAACAGTTGAATTTTGACTGCCACGCTTACAACACACCTACAGTGTGGAAAAGGTAAGGTAGAGAAGGGCGATTAGTGGAATTTGCTAATCAATTAAATGTCAGGCTCATACATCGATTACATTCAACTAACTGATTTTTCTCAATGAGACTTGAACAGCTGGAATAATAAAAAAAATAGTAAGAATTGGAAACACTAATTTGAATAAGTTAATTATTTTTTTAGAGTCTTGACTCTATCAATTACCCTGAACAATCCTGAATTAATGATATTTTGGTGATATTTTGATTACTTGGACAACTGAATAATTGAAAACAGTAATAATTATGAACACTAATTTCAATTAGTTGAGTACACGACACTAATCGGCACTCATTGATAATTTATTATATCAATTAATCAAGTTAATCACCCACCTCTAATCTACAATCTCG
>NW_013687957.1:0-1136 GCF_000517525.1 Limulus polyphemus | reverse complement strand
ATGGTGTTTAGGTAAGTAAAACACAGTTGTGAACATAGTGGAGTGTATGTAGTGTGTATGGTGTTTAGGTAAGTAAAACACAGTTGTGAACACAGATGGAGTGGATGTAGTGTGTATGGTGTTTAGGTAAGTAAAACACAGTTGTGAACATAGTGGAGTGTATGTAGTGTGTATGGTGTTTAGGTAAGTAAAACACAGTTGTGAACATAGTGGAGTGTATGTAGTGTGTATGGTGTTTAGGTAAGTAAAACACAGTTGTGAACATAGTAGAGTGGATGTAGTGTGTATGATGTTTAGGTAAGTAAAACACAGTTGCCAACACAGATGGAGTGGATGTGGTGTGTATGATGAAGTATTTCCATTTAAAACAACTGTGCTAGAAACCGTTTTAACTTTTAATGAATTAATTATATATAAATGCTCATGTCTGTATATTTATCTATATACAACTAAGCACCTCCATGGCAACATTTCAAGTAGCGGCTTGAGAACGTCCGCCTGTATGTCTATAAGGTTTAAGTTTGGTGTAGCCTTATCAAGAGAAACTCGGTATAGAACTTTGGTTTATACAAATATATGTAAATCATCTTGTCATCCGAATAATGAAGTAAAAGCTTCGGGTCGTTGTTCGTCTCTCCCTCTATATTGTAGCTGAACATTTTTTGAAAATGTTTTTTTTAAAACTTAGAACTGGAATTTAAAACTTCCGCCTTAGAGGGCGCTCACCTTCGATACCCACAACGTGAAGACTTGTTCTAAAAGTAGCAACAACAAAGAGAGAGAGAAAAGCTCTTTTAAAATAGAGTTACCAATTTTTCTTTTCCGGGATGAATGTATAAAGAGGTTATGAATAAGTTGTGACGTCATGGGTTTATAGGAAGGTGACGATCTGATGCGATTAAATCGTTGGTGGAAATTTTCCTGGATATCAATCACTGTCAGGGAAACCATGTTTATATACAAAATACCTAAACGCCTCCAGTCCACGATATTTACCCTAATTGTTGTTAAAATATGCGTTCTGCTTAACAGACAAGTTAGATATACCCTAGAGACTGATTGCCACTTTCTCACATAGCTTACAGCTGAAACTGCGGAGGATGTTCAAATTGATCTCATCTCGACTTTCAGGTCCG
>NW_013687956.1:0-1136 GCF_000517525.1 Limulus polyphemus | reverse complement strand
TATGAAACAATCGACAATAAATGGTGTTTTACCATATACTTGATTGTAGTTAGAAACCCAATAAATGGTGTTTTACGTCGATTGTTTCATATACCTGATTGTAGTTAGAAACCCAATAAATGGTGTTTTACGTCGATTGTTTCATATACTTGATTGTAGTTAGAAACTCCCCAATAAATGGTGTTTTACGTCGATTGTTTTTAGAAACCCAATAAATGGTGTTTTACGTCGATTGTTTCATATACTTGATTGTAGTTAGAAACTACAATCAAGTGTATGCATTTTTTGATAAACAAGTTAAGCCAGGATCACTTAGAACGTTTTATACTGGTCTTAGGTCGTCTTGCAGTTGTAATAATAACATTACTGTTCGATAATTCACTTATGTATATGAAACACTGTTCATTCAGCATGAAATAAAAGCAGCATTGAACTACATTACCCAGAATGAAACATCAACTTTACGTGTCACACAAGATCAGATGTCACTTCACAGTTATGATCTTGAGTCCATACAGGATGACCAAATTACATACATGTTTCTCCCTATAAGGAAGTAGCTTTAAGATGCTGGTTATGTAGTCAAAATAGTGAATGCATTGTCCAAATTGTTTAGAGGCCTTGAAAGAAGAAAACAGTTATCAATTTTACAACAAAGAAAAACAGATGGTTTGTGACAGCATCAGCAAGTGTAATTAAAGTATCTCAGCCAATAGAAAGTTTAGTTTGCCAGATTCCTGAAGTCAACAAATGGTGAACTTGGAAAACAAGTTGTTGTTTTGAAAAAAGTAGTTTTGAATGTAGTTTTAAATGGTTTAGATAAGCACTTATTTTATTAAACACGAGAGAATGACCATATTTACAGTTTGATAGCGTTTAATTATGTGCTATATAAAAATATGAATGCATTACTTGCTATGACAAAATCTTTCTATATTAATTTCATTTAAACGTCAGTAGTTTAAAAGGTTATGTACCATAAAACATTGGATACCCACAATTACAAGGAATTCAACCATCACCCATGATTTCAAGGAATTCAACCTTCACTTGGATACCCACGATTACAAGGAATACAACCTTCACTTCGATACACACGATTACAAGGAATTCAACCTTCACTTGGATACCGATGG
>NW_013687955.1:0-1136 GCF_000517525.1 Limulus polyphemus | reverse complement strand
ACTATAGTAGAGAAAACACAGCCAATAAACAAATATTTTTGAAGGGCAACAAAAACCCGATAAACAAAACTTTCGGTTCCTCAGGTTAGGTGCAGCCCAGCGGCTATCATTTTGGGTTGTTTTGGATCTGAAAGTCCACAGTTCGAGCCGTAATATGTCACTGAATACGCTCCGCACATTCAGATATTACAACTTTCACAATTATTTCTGCTATTCGGTTAAAATAGTTGGCGGGTGTTACAAACTGTTTCCTTTTTCTCTGGTCAGCATCTATATTAGGGATTGGCTAATGAAGTGTTATATCCAATGCTATTGGCTAATGAAGTGTTATATCCAACGCTATTGGCTAATGAAGTGTTATATCCAACGCTATTGGCTAATGAAGTATTATATCCAACGCTATTGGCTAATGAAGTGTTATATCCAACGCTATTGGCTAATGAAGTGTTATATCCAACGCTATTGGCTAATGAAGTGTTATATCCAACTCTATTGGCTAATGAACTCTACCTCGCATTCTTGAGGAACAAAGGCGTGCGTGTGTGCGTTTTGTCATAGCAATGCCACATTGGGCTATCTACTGTGTCCACCAAGGGGACTCGAACCCCTGATTTGAGCGCTGTAAATCCGAAGACTTACCGCTGTCCCACCAGGGGACGGAACAAAGGTATCTTGATACTACACACATATATATATGTGTGGCTTGTTTTCATACACGTGCTACGCCTGTACAGAAAGGGAAACACCTTTAATTTATATATTGATAATCACTGTTTCAGTTTCATTCATTCGCGAGTTAAACACCTTACAAGAAGTGATTCAGGGGTTGTAATAGACACAAAAAAAAGATAAAAATAGTAAACTAACTCAGATGATGTAAAATTATAAATGTTGATGACCAACGAAAAGAGAGAAATCTAGCTTCTGGACATATAATAGATTTGGGAAGGCGTCAGCTACAAATACTGGTGGGCAAAACATGTATGTAATGATCGGTCAGTCTGACGTCACGCCTTGTCAATATGACGACACATCCGGTTCGCTGTGAACAAAATTATATTTAAAAAAATGCGACTCCGATATAAAACCTCGAGAATATGACGTCATATCCTGTTGGCATGAACGAAACTATATTC
>NW_013687954.1:0-1136 GCF_000517525.1 Limulus polyphemus | reverse complement strand
ATACTCAATGGTCAAATTAGCATTGCAACTTGAAGATCAATGTATTACTGTCCCCTTTTTGCCCCTCGTCTAGATCTTTATAGGTATCCAAGACTGGGCCATTCAGACTAAGGTTCATGTCTTGGACTGTCTGTTCCCAAGTTCATCCATTCCAGGCAATTGCCTGTTTGAAACACTATACAGTTTAGCCGAAGCCTTCTTTTGCTGCTCCTTTGTATAATTGGGTGTGTCATATGTTTGACTTCAATCACAAATACCTAAAGTATGGGTTAAAGTCTCTCCCTTGTCGGCTCTAATCCAATATCTGGCCGAGAATGCTGCCATTACCCTAGGTTTTGGGTGGTAGATGTTTACTGGGATTCCGATATACAGATGGGCAACTAGTCTCTGATCTAAGGCAATAGAGCGATAGAGCAACTCTTTGTAAAATTGTGAACGATCATCTATACTAGATCAGTGATTGAATTGATATTTTTTTCTCTCAGAACAAATCTCTTTTCAATTAGACACTTTGACACAATACAACTGAGTGTATCACTGAATCTAGAACTATAGCTTCGTACTATCATTTGTTACTAGTATAATTACGCGATTTGTCATTCTCTTAAGCATTTACAGACTTTAACATATAGAAAAGATCCACTCGGCCAGTGATAAATAATGCTGTCATTGTCCCTTTTTTACACTAATATGTAAAGTCGCAGTAACATACCAACAGACAAAGTAGGTATTATCTGCTAGAAAATAGTAAAGGCAATTTGAAAGAAACAATTTTAACGTTTTTTTCTGGATCACGTGTTTATACTAAAGCTGCATGGAAACAGAGTAAGTGAGAAATTAAAAAAGTCGTAAATCAATAATGATTGTGGTAAACACTGAATATCCCACATTTCACAAAGTGTCGAAGTTTTATAAAACTTGTATCATAATCTAAGTAAAACTGAGTCATCGCTTTAATCATTTAATCATACAAACCATTGTTGAATGACAACAGCCAGACTAAACACCATGTACGCAATTTTCAACTATGTGTTAAACCACGTGAGAAATAACACTTAATTTTTCTGTCGAGTTTGTTTTTTTTTTTTTATTGAAAGCCTTCTTGTTAAAACCAAATAAACATACATTTTGTCATA
>NW_013687953.1:0-1137 GCF_000517525.1 Limulus polyphemus | reverse complement strand
TCAGCTGTTACTGTGTTACTGTGTACTACCGTATTCAGCTGCTACTGTGTGACTGTGTACTACCGTAGTCAGCTGTTAGTGTGTGACTGTGTACTACTGTAGTCAGCTGTTACTGTGTGACTGTGTACTACCGTATTCAGCTATATAGTGTGTGACTGTGTACTACCGTAGTCAGCTATATAGTGTGTGACTGTGTACTACCGTATTCAGCTATATAGTGTGTGACTGTGTACTACCGTATTCAGCTATATGGTGTGTGACTGTGTACTACCGTATTCAGCTATATAGTGTGTGACTGTGTACTACCGTATTCAGCTATATAGTGTGTGACTGTGTACTACCTAGTCGGACATACTTCCCTTACAGTTATTGTACGATAGTTGTGACAGTCATTTCCACCACATTTGTTCCTACAATCGATGACAAGCGTTATAACAAAGTTCAGTCCACTCCCTGTTACAATGTGACCAACAGCCAATCGCTCGAGACCGTTTACAACCGTTCGGACATCTTAGATGCAGATGCATCATCGGTGATTGTCGGACACATTTTTACCTGGTGGCCGTTTTTAATTTAGCGGTGAAAGACTAGAGGGAAGACAGCTAGTTAACACTACCAACCCCTAACTCTTGGGCTTCTCTTTATCAACGAATAATGTGATTGACCGTAATATTATAACGGCTCAACAACTAAAAGGGCGAGCATGTTCGACGACAGGGATTCGAACCTACGACCCGCAGATTGCGAGTCGATCGCCTTAACCATCAGGCCACGAGGCCGTTGACCCAATACATTCTGTAGTATAGCGAGCACGTATTGCACTATGAATTTTTAGCACTCTAAACATGCTGACTTGTCAGAACAAACTTACTCTGTTTTTAAACTGAGACCAAAAGTCTTATTTATTTCAATAAATGATATAATATTCAACGTTTAAAGGTTGATATATGCCTAAATATCCAAATGAAATGAATCCACCTGAAAAAATAACGCCAAGGAACGTTTCCACCTATAAAACAATTCACGTGGTTCATTAAAAAATATATATTTTGCTTGTAACACGAACCAATACGGTCAAGTAACGTGAGCCTCCAGTGGCTTTTGAACGTTATGTGTCATCAGTTTCAAGTCAAGTGT
>NW_013687952.1:0-1137 GCF_000517525.1 Limulus polyphemus | reverse complement strand
CTGCCTACAAGAATCATAACAGTACATACCCATGGCAGGGTAGGCTCGAAAGAAAACAGATGTTTCCCGCGAATAAATTACACCATTAAAGTGCTGTCTTGAAGAAATTCCTGCCGACTTAGATGGCAAATAATACTGTGATTAGGCCGTGACCGCCAGATGGAGCGTTCGACGCCTGGACATGATAGCTCTATGATGTAATGGTTCTAGTATGCATTTCGATCAAAGCACGTCTAGTATACCACGAAACTGTCATGCAGCTATTGTAACTTGTACACAGAAAATAAACACCACACAGATTGTTTGTTTGTAGTCAAGCACAAGGCTTACATGGTGGGCTATCTGTGCTGTGTCGAAACACGGTATATTTGGCGTTATCAGCCTTCAGACGTACCGCTGAGTCAGTGTTGGGGGCGAGGGGGAGCAGATTGAAAATTTCCTCATAAAACTGACCCGTTTTATCTCTACTTTCACTGAAATCAAAACAGACATATAAATTTTAGTCTCGTGACGTTCTATCCCCTTCTAGTATTTCAGCGATTTATAACACTAAGAATCGGACTTAGATACCCGTGGCGAGCACGGCACATATTGTGCAACTTTGTGCTTCATAACAAACAAATTTTAATTAAAGCAGAGTTTTCACGGTGCACAGTTTCAATTAGATATTTTAGGTTTTTACAGATACAAATATTTAAAACGAAGCTATTGTAAATGAATATAAGACATATCATGACTTAATTTCAATTTTTAATAATAACAAAAAAGACAGAAAAAAAATTGACGTACGGTGTGATTTTGAAATGATACAGTTTCAATAGGCGTTTGAACAAACTATGTTATTTGAGTTGCGTATTAACTTAACACAAAACAAACTATGTTATTTGAGTTGCATATTAACTTAACACAAAACAAACTATGTTATTTGAGTTGCATATTAACTTAACACAAAACAAACTATGTTATTTGAGTTGCGTATTAACTTAACACAAAACAAACTATGTTATTTGAGTTGCGTATTAACTTAACACAAAAACTCTTCCTTAGCTAATGTTTGTGAAGCAGAGCGAAAACTTTTACAGTTTTAGTATCTTCTGTAATAGGCCCGGCATGGCCAGGTGGTTACGGCACTCGACT
>NW_013687951.1:0-1137 GCF_000517525.1 Limulus polyphemus | reverse complement strand
CCACTAACTATCAAAATAACTAAAAATAGTTAGTGGTAGCACTGTAGCACTGTTTAGTTATTTTGGTTTAGTTATTTTGATAGATAGAAGACTGCACTGTTTAGTTATTTTGATAGTTAGTGGTAGCTACCACTAACTATCAAAATAACTAAACAGTGCTACCACTAACTATGAAAGTGACTAACCACGTGGACTAAACTTCCGAAATCAACATAACCCTAACCATCGAAGTGAGCAACATAACCCTAACCATCGAAGTCATCAACATAACCCTAACCATCGAAGTCATCAGCATAACCCTAACCATCGAAGTCATCAACATAACCCTAACCATCGAAGTCATCAGCATAACCCTAACCATCGAAGTCATCAACATAACCCTAACCATCGAAGTCATCAACATAACCCTAACCATCGAAGTGAGCAAAAGAGCAACAAACATTCACAAGTGTCAGCACAACTTAATCATAATTAAATATACCAGCACTGCTTATGTTCTTCAGTGATAAGCTAGCTGTCAACCACACATTTAAGTTCCTCTTTTTAACCCAACTAGAATGGCAAACCCTGCCACGTGGTTTAAGCTGTTTGTTGTCTTTTAATTAAAGTTCTAAAACGTTCGCCTACATATTTTACAGAAGCCTGGTGGATACTTAACATTGTACGACCTTTTCTCGCTTGTTGATCTTTCAATCACTTGATTGAATCAGAAACGTATAATCTTAATTAAGTCTCCCCCTCCCCCTCTTCATCATAATATAGCGGAAGTGTATTCCCGGCAGATATGAGATACACATTCATGCGTGATTTTCTCAGACGCTAACATTTTCTATTAAACAGTTTTGTGTTAAAATCTTGACTAAATACAATTTAGTTTGAGGCTTAATTAATTATACATTTTCTTTTAACACCAACTCTGGTCTAGATGTCAAGAAGACAATGCATTCAATGCTAACTATACAATGTTCAAACTGAGGGAGAAAGTATTAAAAAAAGTCTAGTCTATGGATTATACCCTAAAGGTGTTGCAACGGTCTAGTCTATAGATTATACCTCCCTGAAGGTGTTGTAACGGTCTAGTCTATGGATTCTATCTCCCTGAAGGTGTTGTAACGGTCTAGTCTATCGATTATACCT
>NW_013687950.1:0-1137 GCF_000517525.1 Limulus polyphemus | reverse complement strand
CGACTTCTACGGAAGAAACAACTTAGTTTGGAATGGTCATTACAGAAGAAACGTCATGGTTTAGGGCGACTTCTACGGAAGAAAAATCTAGTTTGGAATGACCATTACAGAAGAAACGTCATGGTTTAGGGCGACTTCTACGGAAGAAACAACTTAGTTTGGAATGGTCATTACAGAAGAAACGTCATTGTTTAGGACGACTTCTACGGAAGAAACAATCTAGTTTGGAATGACCATTACAGAAGAAACAACTTATTTTGGAATGACCATTACAGAAGAAACAATCTAGTTTGGAATGACCATTACAGAAGAAACATTTTAGTTTATAATGACCATTATAGAAGAAACAACTTATTTTGGAATGATCTGGTCATTCCAAACTAGATTGTTTCTTGTGTAATTTACAGAAGAAACAACTTAGTTTGGAATGACCATTACAGAAGAAACAACTTAGTTTGAAATGACCATAACAGAAGAAACAACTTAGTTTGGAATGACCATTACAGAAGAAACGTTCCTATTTTAAAGCGCCCATGGTCCTAAGGTGAAGATCGACTTCATTGTGGCCATAAATACAGATGTTGTGAAGATTTATTTTAACTGTCCGCCATCCTGTGCACTTATACGTGATTTTATTGAATTAAAATCAAGTAGGCTACTCTAATATTCTGTGAGTCAATATATTTCTAGTTTATTGTGAATAAGGTCAACTAATTAAAAATTTTCACTAAACAGTGACACTATAGTAGAAGATTGGTCAAACTTCATCAGAACAAAGGTTGTTTGTACACCAGGAATCACAAACACTGTGTTAAAAGTCTTCATACAATCGTGACACTATAGTAGTATATTGGTCAAACTTCATCAGAACAAAGGTTGTTTGTACCCCAGGAATCACAAACACTTTTGGAAATGTATGTTATTTAACACGTTTCCACTTTTACCTGCTTTATGAAGAAAGAGAAGTACTGGATGAATAAAACAGAAAAGGAAATACTGGATGAATATGAAGAAAAAGATGTACTGGATGACTTGAACAGAAAAGGATGTACTGTATGACTTAAACAGAAAAGGATGTACTGGATGAATATAACAGAAAATGAAGTACTGGATGAATATAACAGAAAAGGAAGTACT
>NW_013687949.1:0-1137 GCF_000517525.1 Limulus polyphemus | reverse complement strand
ACTATATTAATAAGTACCGAAACAACAACGGTAACAATCAAAGAAATGAAGGACGTTCTGTAACCTATAGCTGTGGTAACATTCTATCACAACTGGCTACTATATTAATAAGTACCGAAACAACAACGGTAACAATCAAAGAAATGAAGGACGTTCTGTAACCTATAGCTGTGGTAACATTCTATCACACCTGGCTACTATATTAATAAGTACCGAAACAACAACGGTAACAATCACAGAAATGAAGGACGTTCGGTAACCTATAGCTGTGTTAACATTCTATCACACTGGCTACTATATTAATAAGTACCGAAACAACAACGGTAACAATCAAAGAAATGAAGGACGTTCTGTAACCTATAGCTGTGGTAACATTCTATCACACCTGGGTACTATATTAATAAGTACCGAAACAACAACGGTAACAATCACAGAAATGAAGGACGTTCTGTAACTTATAGCTGTGGTAACAGCTATAACACACCTAGCTACTATATTAATAAGAGTACCGAAACGACAACGGTGACAATCACAGAAATGAAGGACGTTCTGTAACCTATAGCTGTGTTAACATTCTTTCACACCTGGCTACTATATTAATAAGAATACCGAAACAACAACGGTAACAATCACAGAAATGAAGGACGTTCTGTAACCTATAGCTGTGGTAACATTCTATCACACCTGGCTACTATATTAATAAGTACCAAAACAACAACGGTAACAATCACAGAAATGAAGGACGTTCTGTAACCTATAGCTGTGGTAACATTCTAACACACCTAGCTACTAAATTAATAAGAGTACCGAAACGACAACGGTGACAATTACAGAAATGAAGGACGTTCTGTAACCATATAGCTGTGGTAACATTCTATCACACCTAGCTACTATATTAATAAGTACCGAAACAACAACGGTAACAATCACAGAAATGAAGGACGTTCTGTAACCTATAGCTGTGGTAACATTCTATCACACTGGCTACTATATTAATAAGTACCGAAACAACAACGGTAACAATCACAGAAATGAAGGACGTTCTGTAACTTATAGCTGTGGTAACATTCTAACACACCTAGCTACTATATTAATAAGAACCGAAACAACAACGGTAACAATCACAGAAATGAAGGA
>NW_013687948.1:0-1137 GCF_000517525.1 Limulus polyphemus | reverse complement strand
AACTTATACCTTAAATTGTTGGCATGCATTTAGACATAACTTATATCTTAAATTGATGATATCCATCTAGACATAACTTATCTCACAATAAACATGCTGTAATAGTTGTCAAGAGACCACACTGTAGGCATAAGATGTATCATCCACTTTTCTGTGAAGCTGTGTAGATTCATGTTATAGTAGATGAATGATCTTGCAATACACATGTTTTACCTTTACAGTGTGTATTAAGTTATTGATATATGTTTGTCTGGTCAAGTAATTGTGTCTTTAATTCTTTCCGTACGAGGTCACTGACCTTGTAACCACCAGCATTTCAGTACTATTAACTTTTAATACAGTATGTGAATCTTAAAAACTTTTAGGGAGCTTTCAGTAAACATTACAAGTTTTTCGTGCACAAAAAATCGGATTTTTTAATGAAGTATTTTTACTAAAGATTTGTCCGTGAATATATGGAGTCAGTGTATCGACTGCTTTGAGTTTCAAACTGGTTTTGATGTTAAGATTAACAATACTTTCCATCATCTGACAATTTTCAGATTTTCTTTTCTGTGAAACTTCATATTTTATCTGTTATTTTCCCTATCCTAACTATATATGGACTTGGTTTATTTGACCAACGTAAACAATAAGAAACCTAAATTACTATATTTTTTTTTTTCTAGAATGACTGCAGGTTGTAGCAGAAAACCAAAGTTGTTTATCATAAATAGCTTAGGGCTCATAACAACATACATCTGTTTCTACTTTATTTTATTACCCTTTTTACTTGTCTAACTAATAATCGGTATTGTAAAATACTCGGTGAACCATTACCGTATTGAATGACATAATGCACAAGCTACTCACAAATACCATCTTACCTAATTTAATCTAATTTTTACATTTTAGGTACTTTTTTAACAGTAAATTAAAAATATAGTACGTAGATTGACCTCTTGATATTGGTTGCCAATGAAATTTAAGCTAGTGAACAGGTGTTACATGACTATTAAACTGTGTATCTGTCTGCTAGTGAATAGGTGTCACATGACTACTAAACTATGTATCTCTGTCTGCTAGTGAATAGGTGTCACATGACTACTAAACTATGTATCTGTCTGCTAGTGAATAGGTGTTACATGACTATTAAAC
>NW_013687947.1:0-1137 GCF_000517525.1 Limulus polyphemus | reverse complement strand
TACTTAAATTATAAACTTGAAAACCCCACAGAACTCCAATGTACTTAAAATACAAACTTGAAAACCCCACAGAACTCCGATGTACTTAAATTATAAACTTGAAAAACCCATAGGATTAATTACATTAACTACGACATTACAAGAAAGGGTGGCTTAATTGAATCCAAAATTAAAAGATAGTGCAGCTGTGGTAACCAAAATATATGAAAACAACTATAGTTAAGTAAACCTAAGAGAACGATATGGATGTGCCAGCAATAGAAGAACGGGTAAGGCAAGTAACGACAGAGACTTGAGAACAGAGGGCGGATATATTTCTTCATGAAAAAAAGGTTTTGTGTAAGAGACTTCTTACCTAGAATTCCACTTTATTTATCAAAGAATAGAGACAGAGATGAAGAGTTAACTTAGGACAACAGCTGCATGGAAATTTTGATTTTTAAAACTAGTACGTTGGAAAAAATACTCAGTTTAACATCCCTTTTTTTGTTTGTCCCTTTAGTTCTGGCATAACACTTTAGCCTTTTTTAGTTTTCAGATAGAAAACAGAAAATTGTGTGACATTAGTATAACCTTCACAATTAGTCATCTTATCTGCCAACAAATCGTGTGACATTAGTATAACCTTCACAATTAGTCATCTTATCCGCCAACAGATCGTGTAGTATTAGTATAACCTTCACAACTAGTCATCTTATCTGCCAACAAATCGTGTGACATTAGTATAACCTTCACAATTAGTAATCTTATCTGCCAACAAATCGTGTGACATTAGTATAACCTTCACAATTAGTCATCTTGCCAACAAATCGTTATAAAGTAGATATTATGAATGTAGATTGTGTTTTTTAATGCAGGGGATACTTGTAAAGTAGATATTATGAGTGTAGATTGTGTTTTTTAATGCAGGGGATACTTGTAAAGTAGATATTATGAATGTAGATTGTGTTTTTTAATGCAGGGGATACTTGTAAAGTAGATATTATGAATGTAGATTGTGTTTTTTAATACAGGGGATACTTGTAAAGTAGATATTATGAATGCAGATTGTGTTTTTTAATACAGGGGATACTTGTAAAGTAGATATTATGAATGTATATTGTGTTTTTGAATACAGGGGATACTTGTAAAGTAGAT
>NW_013687946.1:0-1137 GCF_000517525.1 Limulus polyphemus | reverse complement strand
TACAACAATACTAACAGAACAACACTACAGAATAGCTGCATGTGATATTATTATAAGATGATACTAATATAACAAAAATCATTAGAGAATATTTATGTGATGTTATTATATGAAAATACAGTACAGGATAGCTGTGTGACTATTAAGTAATGATGTTTCCCTGTCTTCAGAATAATGCAAAAAACTAGAAAAATAATTAAAAATTAACAATTATGACACTTCATAACAACACATACAGTTATATAAATAAGGAATACAGTCCAACATGCACATATGGCAAACAGAAATGAAAAATGCAAGCAGCACCACATCACACACAAGGTACACAGAACAGGAAATATCAATATATTACACTTACTGATGTTTCCCACTGAGTTCTCTAGAGAAACAGAGACAGAGAAATAAAAACAGAGTTCTGTGCATTGTATTATCTGATCATCAATTTAAAAACTCTGTAATGATTAATTTAGCTGTTACAGTCAAATATTTACAGATGAATCATAAACCTGTACAGAGGATAAAGGTAAACACAAATTACACAGATGTTTGAAATCTCATTAGAAAGCAAAAGTTAACACACATTATGTTAGTGCCCAGCATAACACTGTAGTCAGAAGTAGTAGAAATAATTTCCCCTTTTTGTTAACTACTAAAGAACCCTCATATTACAGTATAAAGTTATGTACTATGACAAAACATTCAGACACTTCACAATATTTATGTTACAGTATAAAGTTATGGACTATGACAAAACAATCAGAAACTTAACAACATTTATGTTAGAGTATAAAGTTATTGACTATGACAAAACATTCAGACACTTCACAATATTTATGTTATAGTATAAAGTTATGGACTATGACAAAACAATCAGAAACTTTACAATATTTATGTTATAGTATAAAGTTATGGACTATGACAAAACAATCAGAAACTTTACAATATTTATGTTATAGTATAAAGTTATGGACTACAACAAAACAATCAGAATCTTCTCAATATTTATGTTATAATATAAAGTTATGGAATATAACAAAATACACAGAAAGTTCACAATACTTATGTTACAGTATAAAGTTATGGACTATGACAAAACAATCAGAAATTTAGCAACATTTATGTTACAGTATAAAGTTA
>NW_013687945.1:0-1137 GCF_000517525.1 Limulus polyphemus | reverse complement strand
TTAATCACGTATTGTTTAACAATACTCCTTTCTTTATTGATCACGTAGTGTTTAACAATAATAACTTGTTGTTTGATCACATATTGTTTAGCAATAATCCCTTCTTGTTTGATCATATATTGTTTAACAATAATCCCTTGTTGTTTGATCACATATTGTTTAACAATAATCCCTTGTTGTTTTATCACATATTGTTTAACAATAATCACTTCTTTGATCACATATTGTTTAACAATAATCACTTCTTTGATCACATATTGTTTAACAATAATCACTTCTTCTTTGTTCACCTATTGTTTAACAATAATCCTTTCTTTATTGATCACGTATTGTTTAACAGTAATCCTTTCTTTATTGATCACGTATTGTTTAACAATAATCACTTCTTCTTTGATCACGTATTGTTTAACAATAATCCCCTCTTTATTGATCACGTATTGTTTACCAATAATCCCTTCTTGTTTGATCACATATTGTTTAACAATAATCACTTCTTCTTTGATCACGTGTTGTTTAACAACAAACACTCTTTCCTTGATCACGTGTTGTTTAACAATAATCCTTTCTTTATTGGTCACGTATTGTTTACCAATAATCCCTTCTTTGATCACGTGTTATTTAACAATAATCACTTCTGCTTATTTGATCATGTTTTGTTTAACAATAATCACTTCTGCTTATTTGATCACGTTTTGTTTAACAATAATCACTTCTCCTTGTTTGATCACGTATTGTTTAAAAATACTTATTTATTTTCTGATCACATTTAAGCTGTACAACCCTTTTCGTAATTAATTATATGGTGCATTTCTGTTTAATTAATGTTCTTAACTCAATGATCTAAATAAATTACTAGAAGTTTACATTCAAAATGTGAAAATGTTTCCATATCAAAAGGTTATACTTTAAAACGCTATAAAAAGATTAATGATCTTGTTAATAAAATCTTAACAAATCATGGATATAATACTCTCTCGCAATTGAAGTTACAAAAACAAGAACTTCATTCAAAACAAATATATCAAACCATAAGCATAAGTACCAGTAATTCTGCTTTTATATAGGTATGATTTTATTTTCTTATTTTAAATTAATAATAATAAAGAGCTCTTAATAAATTGTAAGCTTTTAAGTTTT
>NW_013687944.1:0-1137 GCF_000517525.1 Limulus polyphemus | reverse complement strand
TAGATGGGTGATGTTGACCAGCTGCCTTCCCTCTGACTTCTGACCTATCAGTACCAAATTATGCGCAGATAACTTTTGTGTCTCTTATTCCCAAAACCAGAAAATAACACACATAAAAAGATTCTTCAACTAAAATTATTTGTGGGGGATCACAGTAAGAAATGGAGAAGAAGAAAAAGTAGATTCGTGATAAAAAAAAAATCAACAATCCATATAACTTGGAAAATATAATTAATTTTGCTGAACAATTTTATTTTCTACAGTTTATCATCCAAGGGAGAAAAAAAACGTGACCTTTTATACAGATATAACTACAAATGTTTAGCAAGCTGTTACGTTGAGTTAAGAGCAAGTGTCGATGTATCTAAAAATCTTCCCGAAAATTTTCAAAGGGGCTTGAATCAAAAAGGCTTACATCTTTGAGAATATCATTAGGCCTTACTTTCTTTAAGATACAAAAAGAACTGTGTCATCAGTAGAAGGTCATGTTGGGGATATCAGTCGTTAACTTCTCCTGACCAGGAGAAAAGACAACCGATCAAACGTGCGCTAAGTGGATAACATCAGTTCTATAACGCATCTTTAAGTGGGGGAATATCTACCACAAGAACAGCCCCCCCCCTCGTTCAGAGTCACCGTTTTTCTGTTGGAAGAGTTTTTATAGGCTGTTGTTTTTAATTATTTCTTCTACAGGAATGTTCTAAGTCGATGACCTGGCGAGAACCGGCTCAAAGTCCAGCTCTACCTGTAATTATTTCTCGTGGACCGCTCTGATTGTCATAATTTCGAAATACTCTTTAAGAGATGGAAAATTCGCTTGTTTCGATTTGCAGCTGTCGCGATTGTGTGTTGACATTCGTGTTTTCGCTATTTTTTTTAATCTACACCTGTGGTGGAGAGGGGAAACAGGCACCTGCTTCTTTAGGGTCTGGACACATGCGCTCGTTCCACTTCTGCTCTTGCCCCTGATATATTTTTATCTACTTCATGTTGCTGTTACACATGGATGCTGATCAAGGCTGTGTGTGTGTAGTGGCACGAGCCGCTCACGCACCTGTCTGATAGCGCAGTTTTAATGTTAGCGTATGTAGGAAAAACATTTGTATATCCCACACGGAGCTGACCTCGATCATCAAA
>NW_013687943.1:0-1137 GCF_000517525.1 Limulus polyphemus | reverse complement strand
GTCACAATAAAAACAATAATTTTTAACAAGATCGTCAGTAACGAAGTACGGCACTTAGAGTGTGAGGGCCTGTAAAAACGGATTCGTTAACATTATTATTAGCCTTACTGTAAAGTAATGTCACACTAAACACGGATTTATAGATCATACGTCTCCAGCATAAGATGTTGTATAACATTAGTAGTAAGTCATTGCTGTTCAATGAATTATTTCTTTCGTTCTATAGATAGTATAATAACTTCCGAATAAAATTAAAAAAATAGTGTGTAATAATATACCAACCACAACATTTCCGCTATATCTAGTGCTGACGAGGCCTTTCACCTAATGTCATGACCATTAAGGCCTTTTGGAATACGATAGACATATAAGTGGTTGAGAAATATTTATTTTGGCAAATGGCTTGAAGAGCAAACGTTTTGGTGTGAACTGGATTTAGTTAGTGAAAAGTAATTTTTATAAATTTTTATTGAAATTACTACACATCAGAATTAGTGTAACGATTTTTTTAACATTATAATATTTTATGATTTAATGCCAACTGTATATATCATTATTACTTATTTTTACTTGATATGATCTACACATCATTCAGAAGAACTGGCAAATTAGCAAGTTATTCTTCTTGATCTTGGAGCGGGCTAAGCGACCACGGCGTTAACCAGAGTAGACTAGAACAGTAATTACAAGAACTTTTGAATGTGATATACCCAGTGCCGGAGAAGCCTTTCGTCCACATCCAGAGTTTTATTACAAACCAGCTGGGATACGACAGACATAGAAGTGATTAAGATGCAAATTACTTGGATGAGAACCATTTAAGTAAGAAACGGGTAAAGTGTAATTTTTATCAATGGTTAGGCTAAGACTGGGTTGTGGGACGTTCTCTTGGTTATACAGGCACCTATTTTACAACTTAACAATCGTTTTTCTCTTACATGGACAGCCTAAAACAGGCACCACAACCATTTTCCCAGTTATTCGGGTAGATTATCAGTCTGGAAAGCAAAAATATATTTCCCTGATTACACTTACAAACAGTTACAAACATAAAACGGATTTGAAACATATGTTTGATTTAAATGAGATGGAAAATCGTAATATGGTGGCTACTGATCTTAATTATTGATTATTTCC
>NW_013687942.1:0-1137 GCF_000517525.1 Limulus polyphemus | reverse complement strand
TAGGGTATAGTTTTATCTGGTGGCTAGGGCTCTCGACTCACAATCTCCGAGTCACGGGATCAAACCCCGTTTCTGAATATGCTCACCATTTCCGTCGTGGGGCGTTATAATGTTTCCATCAATCCTACTATTTGTTGATAAAGAGAGTGGCCCAAGAGCTGGTGGATAAAGCTGCCTTCCCTTTAGCATATCACTATAAAATTTGGGATGACCAACGCAAATAATCCTCGAGGAGCTTTGTACGAAATTCACAAACAAACAATCCAACTTACAATTATTAAAAAAATAATTTTAGCCATGGTTCTTCTTTTTGAAACTCCTCGGTGGTTCAGTGGTAAGTTTGAGAGTTTAAAACGCTAAAAATCAGGTTTCGATACCCGCGATAGACAGAGTACAATTAGCCCACTCTGTAGCTTTGTGCTTAACATCAAACAACCCTAAAGTATTTAATGCAAGAGGAACAAGAGAAAAGTACAACCAATCATGTATTCTTAACATTAGTTTTGTTATTGATACTTCGTGTCTATGCAAATATTGGTGTTATTTACCAACTTTAAATTGCTCTTCACATTAGAAGCAGCGTTGACAGAAACAAATGTCATTGTACATTGGCATCTATAACACTGCTTTAGCATAAAAAAACAACAAGAATATACTCAGACACTATTTTGGAGGGAACTTTTTGAGTAGTACAGATTATGAAAACGCATGTAACTCAGTTACCATTAGCCTGCGAATACAGAATGGTTCTAGAACTATAGTCACTTAATAGACGCGTATAGGTTTTGTAAAACATTTTCAGAAGTTGGTTGGTGGTTGAAGTTTATGATTTTATGATCACTCTTTCCAAAGAGAAACATTCTAACAGTGAGATTCCATGATGAAGAACCAAAGGAACACCATTTTGAAGAAAAGTAGAATGTTTAGGAGAATAATGAGTTCCGAAACCATATTCCAAGTCAATCAGAGCTAATGTTTTTATCCGCAAAGCGAAAAATAAGGTTAAAAAAAGAAAACTCAATGACCCAAAAATGACCCTTGCAATAAAGGCAAGCATATCAACAACATCATAAACGAGAATTAAAAGTTGCCAAAGGCTTACAAGCTTGCAACCACACCTCAAAACCAGCAGATGAA
>NW_013687941.1:0-1138 GCF_000517525.1 Limulus polyphemus | reverse complement strand
GTGTCTTATTGACAGTACAAAATGTTAACTGTTCCTTCCCTATTCCAAAATGTTAACTGTTCCTTCCCTATTCCTAAGATGTTAACTGTTCCTTCCTTATTTTAAGATATATGTTAACTGTTCCTCCCCTATTCCAAGATGTTAACTGTTCGTTCCCTATTCTAAGATGTATGTTAACTGTTCGTTCCCTATTCTAAGATATATGTTAACTGTTCCTTCCCTATTCCAAGATGTATGTTAACTGTTCCTTCCCTATTCCAAGATATATGTTAATTGTTCCTCCCGTATTCTAAGATATATGTTAAGTGTACCTCCCCTATTCCAAGATATATGTTAATTGTTCCTTCCGTATTCTAAGATATATGTTAACTGTTCCTCCCCTATTCCAAGATGTTAACTGTTCCTTCCCTATTCTAAGATGTATGTTAACTGTTCCTTCCCTATTCTAAGATATATGTTAACTGTTCCTTCCCTATTCTAAGATATATGTTAACTGTTCCTTCCCTATTCCAAGATATATGTTAACTGTTCCTCCCCTATTCCAAGATGTTAACTGTTTCTCCCCTATTCTAAGATATATGTTAACTGTTCCTTCCCTATTCCAAGATATATGTTAATTGTTCCTTCCGTATTCTAAGATATATGTTAACCGTTCCTCCCCTATTTCAAGATATATGTTAACTGTTCCTTCCCTATTCAAAGATGCATGTTAACTGTTCCTTCAGAAAAAGTTGCATCCCAAGTTTACATTAAGCAAGTTGCTAGTAACCATTTACGATGACACAAACATACAATTTCATGCTTTAAGTTGAAACAACTTACGTTTTATCAAAGCTAAAACTCACTTATGAAATTTTTTGTTTTAAGTTGATTGAATTAACAGGTTTATTTCATTAAGTTTCAGTTCACTTCATTGGTAGGATTTCTATTTAATATGAAGCATTTACATCTATACATGTTGTTTAAACATAATGATAAGCCTTCCGTAAAAATACTGATTGTAGATGTCTGGAAATATTTAAAAAATAGACACCAGCTTATTTTTTAATACAGAATGTTGATGTCAAGAGACTTTATAACAGATTGAAAATGGTAAACCTTTTTCTTCCCAAAGAAAAATATCAAACTACTTAAAAGC
>NW_013687940.1:0-1138 GCF_000517525.1 Limulus polyphemus | reverse complement strand
AATGGATTTTGTAATCGCGTGAGTTTTATTCATACATGCACATGCAATACACGTTGGCTAGTATATATATTTAAGTTGTAAAGCCATATATATATTGATAGCCATATGAATATTTCAAGTTGTACAGATGCATGTATATATATATTCACTTCAAGTATAAGACAATGTGTCATAATATAATAGCATATGTATGCAAATAAGCATTTTTTAATATTTCTTATAGTCGTTAAATTTCCCCCTTCCTCCTCTCCGCTGGCCATAGTAAGGCTGGTCACGGTTTCGCCACCTGTTGGACAGATTTCTTCCTAGAGTGACATTCTACACAATATACAAGATCGAAAAAATGGTAATTAACAATTATGACTGTATTATATCAATATATATCCCCCCTCCCATTTCGGATGGAGTTCTTCCAGTGTGATGACCTTAAACTCTGGTGGGCCGTCTTTGATGTATATTTTATCTGCAACTCAATATTTTCTAAATTGTAGCTTCACTTTCGCTTAGAATCGCTATAAGTTTCGCCATCTCCTGCTCGCATGATTCTTGCGACTCCTTTTAGTCAACTTCAAGGATGGCTACTCTTTCTGTGGTATCTATAGAATTCGCAATTACGCAGTGTTGGCTATAATTCGACACTTACCGTCAGCCATCACTGTGATTGGTGCCTTCTTTTAACTACAGCTTAAAGATTTCTGCTGTGGAAGATAGCCTAGACGTTTGTGTAACACGGTAGAAATAGATCGTCCAGTGGTAAAAAAGCTGTGATTCTGTCAGCAGCCTCGTGTCCAAAAGGGTAGGAACCCTATACATAAACAAATGATAGGCGACATCAATACAGTTGCAACAGTAAGTTAATAATCGTTATTGTACATGTATCATGCCTACCATATAAACATTAAATTACATCCACAACCTTCACGTAGCTATATACGTATGCATGTATAGATTATGAGGCTCCATATAAACCACATACTACGTTAAAATGATTGGGTGTCAATGGCGATACAGCCGTTGTTATTTGCTAGGTATCCAAATAAACTTAAAGACTGTCCTATACAATGAACAATGATTCGTTTATTGATATTGTCCATATTCTATTACAATACTCACAGCTATTTTTGGTGTAAGCTGACGG
>NW_013687939.1:1022-1850 GCF_000517525.1 Limulus polyphemus | reverse complement strand
AATTTATGAAGGACTTTGCAACTATAGCTGCTTCACTACATGATTTGACTAAAAAAAGACCAAAAGTTTGAATGGACAGTTTCTTGTCAACATTCTTTCAAGACGTTGAAGGAAAAATTGGCCTCCACTCCACTTTTAAAGCTTTCAGTTCCCTCATTGCCGTACATACTGGATTGTGATGCTAGTAATGTCGGAATTGGAAGAGTATTGTCTCAGAAAGTGGGCGAAAACGAACATGTGGTGGCCTACTTCAGTAGGGTGTCGAGTAGACCAGAGAGGAACTACTGTGTAAAACGGAGGGAACTCCTTGCTATAGTAAAGAGTCTGACATATTTTCACCCTTACCTCTATGGTGCAAGGTTTACCATCAGGACAGACCATGCTGCATTACGCTGGTTAAGATCATTAAAAAACCCAGAGGGACAACTAGCACGTTGGATCGGAAAAGTAGACCAGTATAATTATAATATTGAATATAGAGAAGGAAAATCCCATGGTAATGCTGATGGACTGAGCCGAAGACCCTACAAAAATGACTGCAGACATTGCTGCAAAAGAGAGGTTGAACTAACCAGGTGCCATCAAGCTGAAGTCAAGCCGACTGAAAGAGTTGATGATGGTGAAGTGGAATCGAATATAGTTATCAAGGCAGAACAGGAGAAAGACCAAGATTTGAAGCCAATAATTGATTTCCTAAAAGCAAGTGTTTTGCCCCCTGCTTGGGAGAAGGTATCTAGTCTAAGCCCTGTGACAGAGAACTATTGGGCACAATGGGATCAGTTAAAACTTGAAGATGGTATTCTTCTCTGGAGATGGGAAATTGCAGAT
>NW_013687939.1:0-310 GCF_000517525.1 Limulus polyphemus | reverse complement strand
GCCGTACATACTAGATTGTGATGGAACTCCTTGCTATAGTAAAGAGTCTGACATATTTCCATCCTTACCTCTATGGTGCAAGGTTTACCATCAGGACAGACCATGCTGCATTATGCTGGTTAAGATCATTAAAGAACCCAGAGGGACAACTAGCACGTTGGATCGGGAAAATAGACCAGTATAATTATAATATTGAATATAGAGAAGGAAAATCCCATGGTAATGCTGATGGACTGAGTAAAGCTGAAGTCAAGCCGACTGAAAGAGTTGATGATGGTGAAGTGGAACCAAATATAGATATCAAAGCAGA
>NW_013687938.1:0-1138 GCF_000517525.1 Limulus polyphemus | reverse complement strand
CAGGATCTCTCTACACATCAGAACAAGACTGTGCAAACAAAGTTTCCAAAGAATATGAAGGAATTTTAAAAATTTCTGCATTAACAGAAGTATTAACAGCAACTTCAAATTCATGAGCAGAGCAAACAAAGGCAGTAAATTCACAGCACAATTTTCAACAAGAACATCTGGCTTGTGGTTGGAAAACAGGGATTACATAGCTTTCCCAAGCTCCTGTATAATAAGTCAAGTAAAAGGTGGGAAAATGGAGGATTTTGGGTAAAGTGATGCATGCATTGCATTAAGGACATTCAGAACCAAATGCCATGTGGTTGTTGACAGAGAGAACTACTCAAAAAGAAAAGGCTTATAGTATTTCAGAGGTAAATCTAATTGATAGAGCTGTTTTTTTTCTTCTAGCTTTTAGCAGCTCTTATTCTTTCCTTGTTGAAATATTACTAAATTTAAAATTTTTTTTTTTATCAAAATATGGCTTATACATAAGTAATAAATATCCAGTTTGCATCACAAACTGCTATGCATTTTGAGCTTTGCAATATAGAACCATTGTTGCTTTGAACATTTTGCTACTTACAAATATGTGTGAAATACTTCTGTAACTGCACTAATACAAGGACTTGTAATGTCAAAGGTCAGTCCCAATATATTTATATATGCACTGATTTACTGCGAATATCCACCATGACTGCCATGTTATCTACAATGGATGAAATACAAGTCACTGATGTAACTTACAGCAGAACAGTCTAGAATGTGGATGCAATTGGCAGAAATACCAAACAAAGTATCTTACATGCATTTTAATTGGTTTTCATTGCACTGTTATAAAGCCACACTTTCAAAATAGTTATTCAAACTGTTATACCAACAAAGGTTTAAGGAATTTTCCAATAATACTTATACAACCAGAAAGTATAAAAATGTTACCATAAAACCATAATGTAGCAACATGACATTAAACTCATGGTAATACAGATAAAAACATGATTTGTTAAATAATAAAGAAATCTTATGATTTCTTTAATGAAGACTGCTAGTTGAAAATTTACATTCCTCATTGATATCAATTTTTATTCTTGGCTAACAAAACTTGCTACTCAGGGTTGTAGGTCTATTTTTATTTTTGTCTTTTTTCTAC
>NW_013687937.1:0-1138 GCF_000517525.1 Limulus polyphemus | reverse complement strand
GTTAATTAGTAACAATGTGATCTTGTGTAATATACCCATTCCTTCTGTTAACTCCTAACAATGATCTCGTATAACATACCTGTTCTTTCTGGTAACTGGTAACAATGATCTGGTGTAACAGTCCTATACCCTTGGCTAAGTGATAAGAAATATTTTTTATGTTGTAATATCGATATTCCTCCTGTTAACTGTTAAAAAGAACGTTCTAATTTGTACCTGGAGATCGTTTAAGAATGCTACTCTCAGAAAAAGGATACTTTTTTTGTCAATGTTCAATTTGAATTGGTTGTTGTATTATTGACTAATATCGCAACAAGTGAATCCCAATAAAGTGTTACTTCACAGATTCAATTATTTTACACACACGTCACTTTAGAAGGAATGGAACGTTTAGATAACGTGGACTGCATGTGCCACGTGACAACTCTTGACGAGCGCCAGACTGACGTTTTAATAAGATCTTCTGAACACGTCTGAGTGTTATCTCTGGTTGCAGTTCCTCATTCCCAGTCTCTTTGACATGGTTGTGTAAAGGGACCGTGCATGTGTTTACACAACAACAGCCCTAGAACTGGTACTATACAGATGTTTAAAGTACAGCTGAATAACACGCATGTGCTGTATTTGATCAAAACAGTAAGTTAAAGAGTGCTGTCAGTCTCCGGGTGTTTTTATTTTGTTTATGGATGTTGTCCATATACTAGTCTTTTTGTCGACTTTTTTTTTACGTAGAGAATGACTTATTCTCTTGTTAAAATTAATCTCCTTAAACTTCTAAAACAGAGATGAGAAAGAGATATTCAGAGAAATCGTAGGTCTATAAGGAGACCAGAATTTATACTTGCTTGTTTGATGTTGAGCACAAAGCTATACATAAGCTATCTGTGCTCTGCACGCTGCGGGTATCGAAACCCGATTTGTAGCGTATATATCCACAGACTTATCGCTGAGCCATCGGGGCGGGGGAGGGAATTTATAACAAAAACAAACTGTTGCTTATCACCCTCTGGATACATCTCACGGTAGTTACCGAATACAAAACTCTCACACGATACCATATTGTTATGATTAAACTTTTTTTTTCTAGAAAACTAAAGGATTGTCTTAACAAAAAAAAACTTTATCTACAGTATTTCTT
>NW_013687936.1:0-1138 GCF_000517525.1 Limulus polyphemus | reverse complement strand
CTACTTTCAATGATAAAAAGGCCATAAATTTCGATGATAAATATGGCCACTACTTTCAATGATAAAAAAGGCCACAAATTTCAATGATAAATATGGCCGCTACTTTCAATGATAAATATGGCCACTACTTTCAATGATAAAAAGGCCATAAATTTCGATGATAAATATGGCCACTACTTTCAATGATAAAAAAGGCCACAAATTTCAATGATAAATATGGCCACTACTTTCAATGATAAAGAAGGCAACAAATTTCTACTGTAACACGGTCTTTACTGTCTGATGAAGGGCGTCTACTCCAAACGTCGCAGAAGATAAACCAGAAAAAAATGTTTTCATTTAGACGTGTAAATTTATTAGTTGTTATCAATTGTCCACAAATTTCAGTGAGAAGCAAATCCACAATTTTTTTTTATGGTAAACAGGGTCATACTCATTCTCACAAAGCAGTCACGATCCCAAAATGAGCGTTTTTGCGGGAAAACGAGTTGATGATTCATGAATCCTTAGATTCACAACTCAGTCATGCCGGTAAGTCCAATATACTCACATGTAGACTTTATTAGAAAGTCCAATTCCAGCAAGTTGTTTAAATAATAAATTATGGTCGTCTAATATTTTCGCCCTCTGCAGTCCAACCTTTCATAAAAGTTATGATAAAAATAAATTAAGTGTTAGTATTTTGAAAAGTTATAACATAATACTATATTTCGCGTCACCCAGTGGCACAGCGGACTGATAAAACTACAAACCGGGTTTCGAAACGCGTGGTGGGCAGAGTACAGCTGGCACTTGTGTTGCTTTGGGCTTTAACTACCAACAAAATCTATTTTACACATACAAGTTTCTCCTCACCTTTAACACATCGGTCAATCCACTGTTCAGATTCGGTAAGAAGTTCTTTGCAATATTCATAGCCCCTACCAACAGATCGCCACTCTAAATCATTGAAAAAAAAACATTCAGTAAAACAAGTTTTCGTCACCATTAACTTTATCGGGTGTTATAGTATGAGAACAACAGTATTTTTATTCCACTTAATGGCGTCACCTTTCAAAATGGCGTCACGATTAACTTTATCGGGTGTTATAGTATGAGAACAACAGTATTTTTATTGCACTTAATGGCGTCACCTTTC
>NW_013687935.1:0-1138 GCF_000517525.1 Limulus polyphemus | reverse complement strand
ACAACAGACAAATAACTAAGCCCATGTGTTGTTGGTGAATACTATGGACAACCCATAGTGGTCTCTGACCTATACGTTTAGCCCATGTGTTGTTGGTGAATATTATGGACAACTGCATCTGAACTTTAGAGACCTCTGACCTGGTCGTGTAGCCCATGTGTCGTATAAAGTGCCTATCGAAATACCAAATACAAAGTAGATCGTGTCCAATGTACAATAACATCTTGAAAATCTCCCGAATCGCTTACGTGATTTAATAGTCAAGTTTTGTTATAAAATTTATAATTTAAAAACAGTAGTTAGAAAAACTGTTTTGTCACTGAGTAGTAAGAATTAATTATTTGTAAACAATAATAACCAAAACTCAAAAGGTGATAAAACAAAGACAGAAAAGTGGAAAAACAACTGTATTTAATTCAAATTATGAACCAATGAAAGTAAAGATTCTCACAAACATTATAGTAAGTGAAAGAAATCCCAAAGTAAAGATTCTCACAAACATTATAGTAAGTGAAAGAAATCCCAAAGTAAAGTTTCTCACAAACATTATAGTAAGTGAAAGAAATCCCAAAGTAAAGTTTCTCACAAACATTATAGTAAGTGAAAAAAAATCCCAAATCCCGGAGTTCCTTTTCACTTGCAGTAATGTTTTCATTGAGTCATAATATTAACTATATGTGGTAACAATATACACGTGTGTGTGTTTAGTTAGACTCCTATCATTTGGCTGAACACAACAACACAAAGTAGTGAGAAGTTTCAAACTTAGAGTTAAAAAGCCTTGGGAGTGAAGGGCGACAGGGACGGGTTGTATTTTTGGATAATCCAGTTGGTTCTGTTAGCCGGGGTTTAAGTCGCGAGTTCATTTTTTTTATCAGCCTTTTCACTTATTTGTTGGAAAATAATTGTCGCCACAAAAGCTTTACAAGACAGACACGCTCTTAATTCCATACACACATATATATGAATATATCCTTATGCAATTCCAGCTTATTTTGAAATAAATTAGCCATATGTGCGCATATAAGTTAAATCCAGTTATGTTACAAAATTTAAAAGTTACTAACAAAACAGATAAGAAAATAATATATGTCGGATAACCGGGTTTGTTCCTCCAGTAAAAAGCACCTGGGAATAC
>NW_013687934.1:0-1138 GCF_000517525.1 Limulus polyphemus | reverse complement strand
TACCAGGATGAAATATAAAAATTATTAATAAATATAAAACACCTCCAGTACCAGGTTGAAGCATGAACATTACTAATAAATATAAAACACCTCCAGTACCAGGGTGAAACATGATAATTGTTAATAAATATAAAACACCTCCAGTACCAGGGTGAAGCATGAACATTATTAATAAATATAAAACACCTCCAGTACCAGGGTGAAATATGATAATCGTTAATAAATATAAAACACCTCCAGTACCAGGGTGAAACATGATAATTGTTGATAAATATAGAACACCTGCAGTACCAGGGTGAAACATGACAATTGTTAATAAATATAGAACCCCCTGCAGTACCAGAATGAAACATGACAATTATTACTAAATATAAAACACCTACAGTACAAGGCAGAAACATGAAAATTATTAATAAATATAAAACACCTGCAGTACCAGGATGAAATATAAAAATTATTAATAAATATAAAACACCTCCAGTACCAGGGTGAAGCATGATAATTGTTAATAAATATAAAACACCTCCAGTACCAGGGTGAAACATGATAATTGTTAATAAATATAAAACACCTGCAGTACCAGGGTGAAACATGACAATTGTTAATAAATATAAAATACCTCCAGTACCAGGGTGAAACATGATAATTGTTAATAAATATAAAACACCTCCAGTACCAGGGTGAAACATGACAATTATTAATAAATATAAAACACCTGCAGTACCAGGGTGAAACATGACAATTATTACTAAATATAAAACACCTACAGTACCAGGGTGAAACATGAAAATTATTAATAAATATAAAACACCTCCAGTACCAGGGTGAAACATGACAATTATTAATAAATATAAAACACCTCCAGTACCAGGGCGAAATATGAAAATTATTAATAAATATAAAACACCTCCAGTACCAGGGTGAAGCATGAAAATTATTAATAAATATAAAACACCTGCAATACCATGGTGAAACATGAAAATTATTAATAAATATAAAACACCTCCAGTACCAGGGTGAAGCATGAAAATTATTAATAAATATAAAACACCTGCAATACCATGGTGAAACATGAAAATTATTAATAAATATAAAACACCTGCAGTACCAGGATGAAACATGAAAATTATTAATAAAT
>NW_013687933.1:0-1138 GCF_000517525.1 Limulus polyphemus | reverse complement strand
TTCATATTGATGTACTAGGTTGCCAAGAATGATGATTTCATATTGATGTACTAGGTTACCAAGAATGATGATTTCATATTGATGTACTATGTTACCAAGAATGATGATTTCATATCGATGTACTATGTTACCAAGAATGATGATTTCATATTGATGTACTAGGTTACCAAGAACGATGATTTAATATTGTTGTACTAGGTTACCAAGAATGATGATTTCACATTGATGTACTAGGTTACCAAGAATGATGATTTCATATTGATGTACTAGGCTACCAAGATATACTAATATAAAAAAGTAACTTACAACACTGAAATTGTTATGAACAGCTGTTTGCTCTGTACTATCTAGGTCTTTCTTATTTGTAGTTAGTTGGATATTAATTCAAACAATGTTATTTTTTCTACATCATCACCCCAAATATTCTAGCCTCCGTGATGTTCATTTCTTGCTGCTCAAACGATCAATGTAAGATGGTGAATGCGAAAACCGATCAATAGGTTTATAGCTCGGTAATTTTTCAAAATAGTTTGCTGTTGCTAAAAGATAAATTTTCTAAATCATTTCGTTATGGTCATTAAAAATATCTAACTCAATGTGCAGAAACTATAATTTAATATTATCATAAACTTAATTCCTCAAAGTTTTATTTCAAAAATAACAAAACCATGAAATAAATCTATCTTTGGCAATGTGCCAAAATCGAATTTTTTCTTTTCTTTTTTAATATAGTACTCTTTTTGGGTGTATGTTACAAGCGTATCGGGTCATTTCAACCAATATTATTATACTATACTACTCTTCAATAAATCTAGACTCCTCCGGAAGAGAAGTACACACACACACACAAAATCTTCTGATTATTCCCGTGTATCCAGATTTTTAAAGTATAAACGAAAACCCAACAAAAACATCAGGTATATTTCATGTCAAAACGCTTGGTTTCCTAGATTGATGGCCTCGTCTGTGATGCTGTAGTCAACAGTTTCAGCGACTGGTTTTCTTTAACTTAAAATTAGAACAAAAGAGATAAAGCACAACTAACAGCTATTGTCATTTCTGCGCCATCGATTGAAGCCCATCTTCACTAATTACTTATTTTATTAATCTAATTCTCAGTGTTATTACAAAAATACCG
>NW_013687932.1:0-1138 GCF_000517525.1 Limulus polyphemus | reverse complement strand
TCTATTGGATGTTAGTCGGAAGTTATCTGGAGACAAAGTGGATAGGTCTATTGGATGTTAGTCGGAAGTTATCTGGAGACAAAGTGGATAGATCTATTGGATAGTAACAGGAAGTTATCTAGAGATAAAGTAATTTGATCCATTGGATAGTAACAGGAAGTTATCTAGAGATAAAGTAATTTGATCCATTGGATATTAATAGAACGGTGTTTATAAATAAATTGAATAGATATATTGGATATTGTCCGAATTTATCTGAAGATAAAATGGTTTTATCTGTTAGATATTAACAGGAAGTTGTCTGGAGACAAAGTGGATAGATCTATTGGATATTAACAGGAAGTTGTCTGGAGACAAAGTGGATAGATCTATTGGATATTAACAGGAAGTTGTCTGGAGACAAAGTGGATAGATCTATTGGATAGTAACAGGAAGTTGTCTGGAGACAAAGTGGATAGATCTACTGGATGTGAATAGGAAGATATAACAAAGTGGTTTAACATATTATTTGAGTTGTCAGATAATAAACTGGAATGTATCGTTTGTCAAATAGGTCAGAATTATTGTAAGTAATTTGATATTATGAAAGTTTGTTGTTCTCGATAGTGTTTTTTGGGTTATGAACAAGAAAGAACGCATGTTAAACCATGGTGACACTAACTTAGATCACTTTTCAATTCCCAATATATTTTTTTTTACCTTCACCAGGGGCCACGGTATTACAATCGAGTTCGTGTGTGTTTCTGTATGTGTGTTTATGTTTTTGCACGCGTATCTCGAAAACTAATAAATTGATTTACAAAATTTTTACAAAAAATGGGAAGTCCGTATGGGACAGTCCTCCGCAAACTTGGTTCAGATCTAAATCCGGATCCACATTCTGGATCACTCTGAAGCATTTTTTATAATGGGGGAGATAGGGCATTTTCGCTGTTATAGTTAATAACTCTTTAAAGTGTTATCGAATTTATACCACATTCTATGGGCACATTAAGGTTGAGACTCCTCATTAAAACACACGGTAGTGTGTCGTGTGGCCAAAACAACCTGTTGTATTATTAACAGGAGTGATAGTTTAGCGATTTGCCACCTTCTGTATCTCGAACTGTGGTAATCCAAATTATCAAATAATTTCAGT
>NW_013687931.1:0-1138 GCF_000517525.1 Limulus polyphemus | reverse complement strand
CACGTTTCAAAATGTGTATTTTTATCACCCAACAATAAATCCCAGATATTAACTGTAATATACAAAACATTTAAAAATGTGTATTTTTATCACCCAACAATAAATCCCAGATATTAACTGTAATATACAACACATTTAAAAGTGTGTATTTTTATCACCCAACAATAAATTTGTATATTACAGTTAATATCTGGGTTACAGTTAATATCTGGGATTTATTGTTGGGTGATAAAAATACACATTTTTAAACGTATACAACACGTTTAAAAATGTGTATTTTTATCACCCAACTTTAGTCCGCTTTTTCTTTTCCACAGCAATAATCAGTGGGCCTAATCCTTTTGTTTGTGGAATTAAGGGCACAAAACGTCGAAGGGGGGCGAGAGTTGTTGGTGGTCGGGATTCCGAACCAGGGGAATGGTGTTGGCAGGTAAGAATACAAGATACTTTTCAATGTATGTATATTTGTAAAAGGTAGATATTTTCATACGTTTAACATTGTGAAATTAACATATAGAGTTCATTAGTATCTCTGTTAGTTCAACTGATATTCTAATTCGATAATATTCCTTTAGGTGGCGTTGCTCAATGCTCAGAATCAATATCTGTGTGGTGGTGCCTTGATTGGTGCTCAATGGGTGCTAACGGCTGCTCATTGTGTTAGCAGGTAAGTATATCAACAATAGATTCGAATAACTACATTCATAGTTTCCATCAGCATAAATTACACGACAGTAAGCTCAGGACTGTATAACTATTCATGGAGCAAGCTCAGGACTGTATAACAATTCATGAAGCAAGTTCAGGACTGTATAACTATTTATGGAGCAAGCTCAGGACTGTATAACAATTTATGAAGCAAGTTCAGGACTGTATAACTATTCATGGAGCAAGCTCAGGACTGTATAACAATTCATGACAGCAAGCTCAGGACTGTATAACTATTCATGGAGCAAGCTCAGGACTGTATAACAATTCATGAAGCAAGTTCAGGACTGTATAACTATTCATGGAGCAAGCTCAGGACTGTATAACAATCCCATGAATAGTTATACAGTCCTGAACTTGCTTCATACAGCAAGCTCAGGACTGTATAACAATTCATGACAGCAAGCTCAGGACTGTATAACAATTCATG
>NW_013687930.1:0-1139 GCF_000517525.1 Limulus polyphemus | reverse complement strand
TTGTTTATGAGTGAAGCAGTGCACATCTAGGGGGCCCAAAGTCTTTCCCACCAGGAATCTAAACCAACCCCGAGGATCACGGAGTTGTGCAAACTAACGTCTTTATATTCCCTGCAGGTATGAATGTCCTACTCCAAAGATGACCTTTATATTCCCTGCATGTATGAATGTCCTACTCCAAAGATGACCATTCTAACGTCTTTATGTTCCCTGCATGTATGAATGCCCTACTCCAAAGATGACCATTCTAACGTCTTTATGTTCCCTGCAGGTATGAATGTCCTACTCCAAAGATGACCATTCTAACGTCTTTATGTTCCCCTGCAGGTATGAATGTCCTACTCCAAAGATGACCATTCTAAATCAGTTCATGTCGTTTTTCCTTTACTTACTGTATCAGAACGCAACTTTACAATCTCCGCCTTTAACAAAATACTTGTAGCTTACTAGTGAACTAAGACAAGATGTTAATCTTGAAAAATAAGATAAAATTTTCTTACCAGAAAACTGAAAGAAATATCTGTTTAAGATTTATATTGACCACCTATAGTTTATATATAATATCTACAACTAAGACTGGTATAAGAACAAAAACAATACTTTAATCGATAATTGTTCATCAGAAAATAAAGGCCATTTTCGATCACAATGTTCAACGCTATACTTTAAATGAATGTGATAAATAATTATTCAAATGTCCGAAGGTCAAACGTTTTTAAATTTCCTTCAAGTGAGGATCATGTTTTATCTCTAATACTATGTATGCTTCACTTATCATGCATTTTTTTCCAGTGTAATTATGTCTTGTCACTTTCTTTTGTAACACCTTCATCTGGTGTAGTTGTGTTTTGTCGGTTTCGTTTATAATGTATTCAACTATTGTGGTTATGTTTCGATGGATTCCTTTATCAGGTTTAGCTGTGTCCTGTCAGTTTCGTTTTCAATACCTTAATATGGTGTAGTTATGTTTTGTCGGTTTCGTTTTTAATACCTTCATATGGTGTAGTTATGTTTTGTCGGTTTCGTTTTTAATACCTTCATCTGGTGTAATTATGTTTTGTCGGTTTCGTTTATAATGTCTTCATCTATTGTGGTTATGTTCTGATGGATTCCTTTATCAGGTTTAGCTGTGTCTTCAC
>NW_013687929.1:0-1139 GCF_000517525.1 Limulus polyphemus | reverse complement strand
AAGGGGTATAAAAGACTGGTACATTGTTAGTAAAAATGAAGGAGTATAAAAGACTGGTAGATTGTTAGTAAAAATGAATACCCCTTCATTTTTGCTAACAATGTACCATTCTTTTATACCCCTTCATTTTTACTAACAATGTTCCAGTCTTTTACACCACTTCATTTTTACTAACAATGTACCAGTCTTTTATACCCCTTCATTTTCACTAACAATGCTCCAGTCCTTTATACTCCTTCATTTTTACTAACAATGCACCATTCCTTTATACCTCTTCATTTTCTAACAATGTACCAGTCTTTTATACTCCTTCATTATTACTAACAATATACCAGTCTTTTATACCCCTTCATTTTTAATAACCATGTAGCAGTCTTTTATACCCCTTCATTTTTTCTAACAATGCACCAGTCTTTTATACCCCTTCATTTTTCCTAACAATGTATCAGTCTTTTGTACCCCTTCATTTTTGCTAACAATCTACCAGTCTTTTATACCCCTACCAGTCTTTTATACCCCTTCATTTTTACTAACAATGTACAGTCTTTTACACCACTTCATTTTTACCAACAATGTTCCAGTCTTTTACACAACTTCAGTTTTACTAACAATGTACCAGTCTTTTATACCCCTTCATTTTCACTAACAATGCTCCAGTCCTTTATACTCCTTCATTTTTACTAACAATGCACCATTCCTTTATACCTCTTCATTTTCTAACAATGTACCAGTCTTTTATACCTCTTCATTTTTACTAACAATGGACCAGTCTTTTATATTGTTAGTAAAAATGAAGTGGTGTAAAAGACTGGAACATTGTTAGAAAATGAAGAGTTATAAAGGAATGGTGCATTGTTAGTAAAAATGAAGGAGTATAAGGGACTGGAGAATTGTTAGTGAAAATGAAGGGGTATAAAAGATTGGTACATTGTTAGTAAAAATGAAGGGATAAAAAAGACTAGTACATTGTTGGCAAAAATGAAGAGGTATAAAAGACTGGTGCATTGTTAGAAAAAATGAAGGGATATAAAAGACTGGTACATTGTTAGTAAAAATGAAGAGGTGTAAAAGACTGGTACATTGTTAGGAAAAATGAAGGGGTGTAAAAGACCGGTACATTGTTAGTAAAAATGAAGGGG
>NW_013687928.1:0-1139 GCF_000517525.1 Limulus polyphemus | reverse complement strand
AGAAAATTATTAATAATTACAACAAACTTAACACTTCATTCTTAGCATCACACAAAAAAAAGAGAGAATTATTAATTAGAACCTGCAATTTAAAAAATAATCAAATTTCTCACTTGAAGCTGTATCTTGGGCAATTTATTAAATATATATAACGAACCAGTTTTCAACCAGTTCATTAATACACATTTACAAAAACGTTTCTTCAAATATAACAAAAATCTCGTAATATTCCAAATGGTGCGAGCACGTATATATGTGTTTAAGCCTTAATATGATGGAAAGATAGATGTTTATGTGCTAGACAACATTTTATTGTAATAATATGGTGATGATAGTAATTATCTATTACGATTCCTCATGAACCTGACTGATTCACAATCAATATTACAGTCAATATTTTCGATAAAAGGTTCAGTAAACTCATTATATTTCTTGCCACCAAGCTTGTTTCGAAATGTTAATCATATATGTTTTTTTTTCTAAATAAAGAAAGTAATTCCAATCTTTTAAAAGTTATAATGGCTCTTTAAGCTAGACACGAATTAAAAATACGCATGGTTTTGGTGCCCCTGGTGGTCGATAATTCTTCTTTTTGTTTCAAAAGGCAGGAACAGGTTAAAATATTTATATGTAATTTATATTATCTTATTTTTTTTCTAAACATTTTGAATGTTTGATGCCTGTGTTCTAAGTGGTACTGCTTAATGATGTTGATTCGGTACGAATTTTAGATTTAAAATAATCAGACACTCCGAGCATGAATCATCAGCCCGTTTCTCTACATTTCATCTACGAGATATACATATCATCTACGAGATATACATATCATCTACGAGATATACATATCATCTACGAGATATACATATCATCTACGAGATATACATATCATCTATGAGATATACATATCATCTACGAGATATATCTCATAGATGATATGTATATCTCGTAGATGAAATGTATATCTCATAGATGATATGTATATCTCGTAGATGATATGTATAATCTAAGATATTTAATGAGTTCTTAACTTTATGAGAAATAATTTTCTGTACACGTAAAAGATTGTCATTTCACATGATACTTCTTTAAAGTAAAAAACGCTTTTTATTCTTACGGTAGACTTAAAAATACATCTAACA
>NW_013687927.1:0-1139 GCF_000517525.1 Limulus polyphemus | reverse complement strand
AGTCGTGTCTATGTCAATAAGCCTTGTCCTGGAAATCGTATCAGTCGTGTCTAGGTCAATAAGACTTGTCATGGGAATTGTACCAGTCGTGTCTAGGTCAATAAGAGTTGTCATGGGAATTGCACCAGTCGTGTCTAGGTCAATAACAGTTGTCCTGGGAATCGTACCAGTCGTGTCTAGGTCAATAAGACTTGTCATGGGGAATCGTACCAGTCGTGTCTAGGTCAATAAGACTTGTCCTGGGAATTGTACCAGTCGTGTCTAGGTCAATAACAGTTGTCCTGGGAATCGTACCAGTCGTGTCTAGGTCAATAAGACTTGTCATGGGAATCGTACCAGTCGTGTCTAGGTCAATAAGACTTGTCCTGGGAATTGTACCAGTCGTGTCTAGATCAATAAGACTTGTCCTGGGAATTGTACCAGTCGTGTCCAGATTTTACTAAATAACAAAACATTCCGATCTTTTTGTTCAGCTAAAAGAACATTGCAATACTGAATGTGTTTTTAGAAAATCAAGTTTGGAGACGGCTTGACTGGGTAGTGAATAAAACTTTATTATAAATGTACAACGTTTCGACAAGCTGATGATGCTTAAGCTTGCCAAAACGTTGTACATTTCTAATAAAGCTCCTTTCACGACCTATTCAAGACGTCTCCAAACTTTATTAACTGTGTTGTTGTCACAAAGTTTCTTCTGACAATCTGTTTCCATGAGTGGCACAAAGAAGAAGTATTTAAACACTAAAGGGGAATGTTTGATTTGTGGTCGCCAGTTCGACAACAACTACACACATAGACAGGAGGAAATGTTATCATACAAATATCCTGTAGCAAAATGGTTGTGTAAGTGTCCAAGCAGTGTGGACACGAGCAAATACTTTGTCAGCAGCAGAGGCAGCTGCCAAGAAACTAAAGAGTCAGAAGCAATAATCGTAGAAACGAAACGCAAACCAGAACAAAAACGAAAAACAATTCCAATTCCAATAACATGAAAGAAATTTATCTGATAAAGATTAGGAGGGAGACAAATATTACCCGTATCTTCGGCTGTATTGAACGATTATCAAGACAGAGTTCAAGATGAGTCGCGATTTGACAAATTCCCAAGAGAGTGAGAGTTGGTTAAGACATCAGGCCGA
>NW_013687926.1:0-1139 GCF_000517525.1 Limulus polyphemus | reverse complement strand
ACAAATTGAGAAGTAAGTACAAACTGAAATTGTCACTCTAGTGGTGTAATATCATACAAATTCAGAAGTAAGTACAAACTGAAATTGTCACTCTAGTGGTGTAATATCATACAAATTCAGAAGTAAGTACAAACTGAAATTGCCACTCTAGTGGTGTAATATCATACAAATTCAGAAGATCAAATAATCATCGTAAATGACAATGTTCTAGAATATTAGGAAACCCACACATATACAGGGTGTAAGTACTTTATTCACAGCCTATAAACACAGCAAACATGTGCTTATCTAGAACATACTGGTAAAAAATTGCTCACTTTCTACGATCTAGAGGAATTAAACTTTAAAAACCATAGCAAGCGAAACCTTTACCGTAACAACGAAAACCTTTATTTTTAGAAACATAGGAAGCCATAACAAAAAAAAAACACCTATATTTTTAGAACATTTGGAAACCATAACAACCAAACCTTTTTAAATTTGACAATAAAAAGCTTAATGTGGACTACATCTTCTCAAGGATGTAAACAACTTGTATACATACATCTCTCTCTTGCTACGAAAGCCAGACGTCCGTACAAATCTCAAGTGTTCTACCTCTTTCTTCCTAACAGTTATACCTTTCAGACATCAAAACGATTTAATGTTTAAACGTTTATTGTCTATGGAGTAAAGAAATCGAACACTAATGTCCATTTTTTACACGAGGAGCACGTGCGGTAAGAAAGAGTTCTATAGTAATCAGGTGACGATGAAGATATGATCTCGAAATTTTATATTCCACTGTTTTCTTCAGTTGCAATCGAAAACTCCAGATTTGAACCCCAGTCCTCTCGAATTTTCTACCCACTGAACTAAGGGGGTCAACCCCCCCATGGCATTTGCTTACTGAAGGAAATTTGTAGAAAAACAAAAACTGTTCTACAGAAGCCCTATTTTTGACTTTGGTAGAACTACACAAAGGGGCTGTCTACGCATGACCGTCCCAAATTTTGGGCTGAGAGAATAGAGGGAAAGCATTTGATCAATAACACCCACCGCCAACTGACCAAATAGTGGGATTCTGAGATTCATAGTCCGGGTGCCATAACCGCTAGGCCACGCCTGGCATTTTGTTCTTGTGAAACTAGAATATTGAA
>NW_013687925.1:1579-2139 GCF_000517525.1 Limulus polyphemus | reverse complement strand
ACGCAAGATTTAACAATACTGTGTACTTTCAATAAGAAGACACAAGATTTAACGATACTGTGTACTGTCAATAAGAAGACGCAAGATTTAACAATACTGGGTACTTTCAATAAGAAGACACAAGATTTAACGATACTGTGTACTGTCAATAAGAAGACATAAGATTTAACGATACTGTGTTCTGTCAATAAGAAGACCAAGATTTAACGATACTGTGTACTGTCAATAAGAAGACCAAGATTTAACTATACTGTGTACTGTCAGTAAGAAAACGCAAGATTTACAGATACTGGATACTGTCAATAAGAAGACACAATATTTAACAATACTGTGTACTTTCAATAAGAAGACACAAGATTTAACGATACTGTGTACTGTGAATAAGAAGACCAAGATTTCTCTATACTGTGTACTGTCAGTAAGAAAACGCAAGATTTAACAATAATGTGTCCTGTCAATAAGAAGACACAAGATTTAAAGATACTGTGTACTGTCACTAAGAAGACAAAAGCCTTAACGGTACTGTGTACTTTCAATAAGAAGACAAAAGATTTAACGAT
>NW_013687925.1:0-579 GCF_000517525.1 Limulus polyphemus | reverse complement strand
ACTAAGAAGACAAAAGACTTAACGGTACTGTGTACTTTCAATAAGAAGACAAAAGATTTAACGATACTGTGTACTGTCAATAAGAAAACACAAGTTTTAACGATACTGTGTACTGTCAATAAGAAAACGCAAGATTTACAGATACTGTGTACTGTCAATAAGAAGACACAAGATTTAACAATACTGTGTACTGTCAGTAAAAAAACACAAAATTTAACGATACTGTGTACTGTCAATAAGAAGACCAAGATTTAACTATACTGTGTACTGTCAGTAAGAAAACGCAAGATTTACAGATACTGTGTACTGTCAATAAGAAGACACAAGATTTAACAATACTGTGTACTTTCAATAAAAAGACACAAGATTTAACGATACTGTGTACTGACAATAAGAAGACCAAGATTTCACTATACTGTGTACTGTCAGTAAGAAAACGCAAGATTTAACAATAATGTGTCCTGTCAATAAGAAGACACAAGATTTAAAGATACTGTGTACTGTCAATAAGAAGACACAAGATATAACTATACTGTGTCCTGTCAATAAGAAGACACAAGATTTAACAATACTGTGTAC
>NW_013687924.1:0-1139 GCF_000517525.1 Limulus polyphemus | reverse complement strand
AGTGAATCAGTGGATATAGCGTGCTGCTTAGAATATAGTGAATCAGTGGATATAGTGTGCTCTTCAGAATATAGTGAATCAGTGGATATAGCGTGCTGCTTAGAATATAGTGAATCAGTGGATATAGTGTGCTCTTCAGAATATAGTGAATCAGTGGATATGGTGTGCTGCTTAGAATATAGTGAATCAGTGGATATAGTGTGCTCTTCAGAATATAGTGAATCAGTGGATATAGCGTGCTCCTTAGAATATAGTGAATCAGTGGATATAGTGTGTTCTTTAGAATATAGTGAATCAGTGGATATAGTGTGTTCTTTAGAATGTAGTGAATCAGTGGATATGGTGTGCTCCTTAGAATATAGTGAATCAGTGGATATAGTGTGCTCTTCAGAATATAGTGAATCAGTGGATATAGCGTGCTCCTTAGAATATAGTGAATCAGTGGATATAGTGTGCTCTTCAGAATATAGTGAATCAGTGGATATAGTGTGTTCTTTAGAATATAGTGAATCAGTGGATATAGTGTGCTGCTTAGCATATAGTGAATCAGTGGATATGGTGTGTTCTTTAGAATATAGTGAATCAGTGGATATAGCGTGCTCCTTAGAATATAGTGAATCAGTGGATTTAGCGTGCTGCTTAGCATATAGTGAATCAGTGGATATGTGTGTTCTTTAGAATATAGTTAAAGAACACACTATATCCACTGATTCACTATATTCTAAAGAACACACCATATCCACTGATTCGAATATAGTGAATCAGTGGATATAGTGTGTTCTTTATAATATAGTGAATCAGTGGATTTAGCGTGCTGCTTAGCATATAGTGAATCAGTGGATATAGCGTGCTGCTTAGAATATAGTGAATCAGTGGATATAGTGTGTTCTTTAGAATATAGTGAATCAGTGGATTTAGCGTGCTGCTTAGCATATAGTGAATCAGTGGATATAGTGTGTTCTTTAGAATGTAGTGAATCAGTGGATATAGCGTGCTGCTTAGAATATAGTGAATCAGTGGATATAGTGTGTTCTTTAGAATGTAGTGAATCAGTGAATATAGCGTGCTGCTTAGCATATAGTGAATCAGTAGATATAGCGTGCTGCTTAGAATATAGTGAATCAGTGGATATAGTGTGT
>NW_013687923.1:0-1139 GCF_000517525.1 Limulus polyphemus | reverse complement strand
GTAAGCGAGAAAAAAAAAGTTTCTCTGTTTATCTAAAAAAACTACACTTTACTGCCAATAGAACTATCTCTCAACAATGTCAGGCTAAGAAGATGCAAAGTTTAGGGTATTGGTCCAGACTGTGTCCCTCTTTCATAACACAGTAGAAATTCATGTTGAGGCAGGTAATGTAGGCTTCAATCTCTTTTCCTCGATCATTTCTATCGACAGAATTTGTTAAAACCATGGAGAAAATGGGTTGGTGGAGCTGAGGAACCATATTTTGTATTGCACAATATGCGAGACTACTACCATGTTTTGTGTAGAATTATAAATGGGGGGGGGGGGGTATGGGGGTACTCCCTTATAGTATGGAAACAAATGTGATTTTGGTGGGTGATTCAGTTTCCAGATATCACAAGTTTTTCATAATTTAGAAAAAGAATTGAGAAAGTACCAGAAAGCTTTATTATTTGAGGTTAGGGTGGATTTTTTAAAATGAATAAAAATGGCCTATGGTTTAAGTAGGATACCATCTTCTATGAAAACAGAATCAGATGAAAATTATTGTATTTATCTAATAAATTGTTTTATATGTGTGAGTATTTTATTTTCTCTTTGGTTAATAGACAAACCCATTTTTAATCATTTATTTTTTTTTACTTAGGGAATGTTAGATTTTAAATTTCCAAATTCTATGTCCAATAAATCTTTCATTATTAGTTCTGTCAGCACAAGTGAGACTTATTCATTGTAATATTTTTGTCTGTTTCTGAAGGAAAACAAAAACCAGAATTAGAAAAAGTTTGCTGTGTAATAACTCAACTATCTGGTTACATCAAAACTTCTGAAATTAAATGTGTTTTAGTTCATGGAAAACTGCATTACATTATTTAGTAGTAAAATATGTGGGATATAATATTACAAAGAGGATGATAACAATATATATCAAACTCTTTACTGGCCTAACAATGATTTCCAGTTAGAAGAGCATATAATACCATTTCAACTATACCTCACACATGCTACTGTCAACTAGACCTTACACATGCTACTGTCAACTATACCTCACACATGCTACCGTCAACTAGACCTTACACATGCTACTGTCAACTATACCTCACACATGCTACCGTCAACTAGACCTTACACATGCTACC
>NW_013687922.1:0-1139 GCF_000517525.1 Limulus polyphemus | reverse complement strand
TTGTTCCACCAGTTCAGTACTGTTCTTACTTATAATGATTGTTCCACCTAGAACAATCATTATAAGTAAGAACAGTACTGAACTGTAAGAACAGTACTGAACTGGTGGAACAATAATTGTAAGTAAGAACAGTACCGAACTGGATCATATACTGAACTGGTGGAACAATCTATGTAAGAACAGTAAATGATTGTTCCACCAGTTCAGTACTGTTCTTACATATAATACTGAACTGGTGGAACAATCAATGATTGTTCCACCAGTTCAGTGCTGTTCTTACTTATAATGATTGTTCCACCAGTTCGGTACTGTTCTTACATATAATGACTGTTACACCAGTTCGGTACTGTTCTTACATACACTGATTGTTGAGTACTGTTCTTGTTATGGTCATGTCCCTGAGTTACGTACAACTCTTTTGTCCAACAACAGGTCTTGTTGATTACTGTAAAGACATACTAATTGACAGTTGCTTCTTCTGCATCATTTTACATCTAGTTATGTAACATACTCTAACAGCAGAATTATACACTCTGGACATCAGACTATAAGCTCAGATGAAAGTAGCCTTAAACCCACTGAGCAAAAAAAACCTTCATGTTTCAAAATGAATACACTGTTTCCTGTTTGCTTCCTCATCACCAACAACTTCAGTAAAATAATCCATGAAATCCTCCTTGTAGTTTTACTGAAACTTACCCGAACTATCTATATCAATTACTCTATAAACCATGTAATAATTAGGGATGGGCCAAACGGCAGTTGTGGTCGAATATCCAGCTTCTGATATCTGACTGGATTGAGATATACGTGGATCTGATAGTAGATGTGACCACTACTGCATTAATAAAAGCAGTTAGAATGCTAAACAATCTATCAAAATAAGGACAGCGAACTTAATGGTTAACAAGCTGGCATACTAGGTTCACTAGTTTAAACATGATTCATATCATAATAATAAACCTTTTTTTTTCCTTCATAGTTTTCAAATATCTGAACCAATTGTAAAACCTCAGTTACATCTCATCTTAAGACCCCCTCTATAATAATAAAGTGTTCAGAGTTGAATAAGAGAAACGCTCACCTGATCTCTCATCTTAAGAGCCCCTCTATAATAAAAAAGTGTTCAGAGTTGAATA
>NW_013687921.1:0-1139 GCF_000517525.1 Limulus polyphemus | reverse complement strand
AAGTCTGTGTTAATTAGCTCATTACAATGTCCAAGATACGTATTAGCTCATTACAATGTCCAAAGTCCATTTTAGTTAGCTCATTACAATGTCCCAAGTCTGTGTTAGTTAGCTTATTACAATGTCCAAAGTCTGTGTTAGTTAGCTCATTACAATGTTCCAAGTCTGTGTTAGTTAGCTCATTACAATGTCCCAAGTCTGTGTTAGTTAGCTTATTACAATGTCCCAAGTCTGTGTTAGTTAGCTTATTACAATGTCCAAAGTCTGTGTTAGTTAGCTCATTACAATGTCCCAAGTCTGTTACTTTGGACATTGTAATGAGCTAACTAACCTGTTTAGTTAGCTCATTACAATGTCCAAGATACGTATTAGCTCATTACAATGTCCAAAGTCTGTTTTAGTTAGCTCATTACAATGTCCAAGATACGTATTAGCTCATTACAATGTCCAAAGTCTGTGTTAGTTAGCTCATTACAATGTCCAAAGTCTGTGTTAGTTAGCTCATTACAATGTCCGAAGTCTGTGTTAGTTTGCTTATTACAATGTCCAAAGTCTGTTTTAGTTAGCTCATTACAATGTCCAAAGTCTGTTTTAGTTAGCTCATTACAATGTAAAAGATACGTATTAGCTCATTACAATGTCCAAAGTCTGTGTTAGTTAGCTCATTACAATGTCCAAAGTCTGTGTTAGTTAGCTCATCACAATGCCCACATTTTCCTTTCTACTTACGAATCGTCAAGAAATGCCAACCCGAAGTATTCCTTCTCCTTCAAGTTCAGATGGGAAGAAACCATATCTAGTAATTCTGCCGTGTAAAGTTTAGGCTGAAAAATAAAAATAAAAACCATCAGAGACAGATGAGATTTATAAACACAGAATCAAATACGCCTGCTTTCTAAACGGTTCTCAAATCAACAGAGCTGATGGCTGTTGTAATTATGTTAATATACTAACTCACAGTTATTCAACCACATTCTAGGCCTACTAAACTCAACTACTTACAGATAATAAACTTCAACTCCTAATAAACTAAACTACTTACAAGTAGGCAGTAGAGGAGTCCATTACAGATAATAAACTTCAAGTCCTATTAAACTAAAGCTACTTACAAGTAGGCAGTAGAGGAGTCCATTACAGAT
>NW_013687920.1:0-1140 GCF_000517525.1 Limulus polyphemus | reverse complement strand
TTTCTCAATTTTGTAAAGATAATTCGTTTTAAACTTCAAATGATACGAACATTTTTATCTTTGATGCCGAGTGGCTTTTTATGTCAGTAACCACATATGTATTACTTAATAATAACTTTCCTAATAATGCGATAATAATTTAATGTCCCACAACATATTATTTCACACTCGTGAACGAACTGATCTAATTGAATAATATATATAGAACAACATCCTAGCCGGCCTGATGAGCTCTGGATTGAGCGAAATGCGTCGTCGGCAATAGATATGACGAGTATAGTGTGGTTGGAATACTAGTATTGCAGATTATTCTAATTCTTTAAGATATGTAGGGGACTAGATAAAAATGTAGTGTTAAAAATATAACAGGCCTAACATATTGTCTTATGACAGGTGTAATACATTTTTAAGAAGTAGTTAAACTAGCTAAGCCTATTGCTGTCAGCTACCATTGAGAGTCTGTACAGTCTGTTATACCTTATTTACTTCAATTGGCACTTCATAAGCAAAACATTGATGAGTAAGTCACTGGTGTGGGTTGTTTAACATATTTAAAAAGCACCTGTTAATTTAAAAGAGAACTATAGCTCAGTAAATAACAAGGAATTTCAACCTGACGCACCTCATAAGCACGTGGGATATACATTATGGTCAGAAACTCCAGAGTTTTACATATGGGCGTTTCTGATTTTGAAATCCTAATCAGAAGGAAGGCAGCCAGCAATACCCACAGTCCACAGCTGAAAGTATGCATCGTGTTCAGTGGCATCACGTCTTGAACACCGGATCCTTCGAATCACATCCCAGCACGTTAGCCAGTAAGCCTCACTTAGCCCAAGTTCTTTGAGACGTAGGTTACCATTGCAAAGTTAATTTGATTAAGGCATCATTTTAAAACTTTTCGTTATTAGATTGAACGTCCTTATTAGATACCAAACAATGTATTTATACTTTCAAGATTCTTGTACTGGGATAACTGATCTAGAAGCTAAAAGGAGTGGGGGGGAATCTTCACGTGTTAAATGCGTCATATTTGGAACAAAAAGAAAGATTATTACCTCGACATTTACAAGATAAACCAGGAGTTTTAAAAACGATTTCCTCTGTTCAGACAACTGAGGTCAGAAAATTGACGGAAAT
>NW_013687919.1:0-1140 GCF_000517525.1 Limulus polyphemus | reverse complement strand
TTTTTTCCAGGTGTATATTACTATCAACCAGTCGGACTTGTTATATTACTATCAACCAGTCACTTTTGTTATATTACTATCAACAGGTTAGACTTGTTATATTACTATCAACCGGTTAGACTTGTTATATTACTGTCGTGGTTAGACGCCTATCACTTAAGTCTAATTATAAGTTACTTATTTTTAATTACTAGGCAATAATTATAAATTAGCTTGTGTCGTATTTTACCTGATAATCTGCTGCCATCTTTAAGGAAGTCCTATGAAGGACTGAACTGTTTTATGGTGGTATGAAAACGAAAAGATAGTCAGTGTTGAATTCAGGGGGTGTACAGGGGGAATTCCCCCGTGCAACCCCCCTGAAATCCAGTATTTTCCATTTTGTCGAATTTTAATTTTAATTCATTCGCCCCAGCTTCACACTCCGCGGTAGAAAGGTCTGGATTTAACGTTGAAGGTAATAAACCAGCCCTTCTAAAAAGAAGACCCAGAAGGTAATAAACCAGTCCTTCTAACAAGAAGACCCAGGAGCGAATTACTGGGTTACCAGGAGCGAATTCCTGGGTTATAGGACAACTGCCTCCGTAGGAAAATTGCACCCCGGACAACTAGCCCCGCAACCATGCAACACTTTATAAGATTTTCAAAACCGCAATTTCTTGGACTTCTTGAGAGGAATAGCTCCTAACTTACAGTTTTAGTGAACTTACGTTATATAACTTTGTATAATTCAACATTTATATTTTAATACAATAAACACAATTTAACATGAAACTCGTGTTATTTTCTCCTACTTAAACAGTTTTAGATAATTCATTCTTCCATGAAATACAAGAAGTATGCTTTTTCCCCCTATATTAGTCAGTTATATTCATATAATAAGATATGGCTGCGGGAGGAGGGGGGGGGCGAGTTGTCAGGTTACCGAATCCCTGGCAGCCCATACCATCATAAACAGACCTATTCAAAACTGCATGACGGATAACTTACACATTTTCCACTTCAGTTATTCTTCATGTATATGGAGTTACATTCGTCTTCTACCTGCTTCTGTTACTTCATAACCAAGCGTTTAAGGTCACACTTTTCCAGTTTTTAATATATGATCTTTGACGCAGTTTCTTTCCATAATCGTAAAAA
>NW_013687918.1:1791-2099 GCF_000517525.1 Limulus polyphemus | reverse complement strand
AGTGGCTGGTAGGTCTTTTAATACAGATGGATAGTGGCTGGATAGGTCTTTCATTATATATGGATAGTGGCTGGTAGGTCTTTCATTATATATGGATAGTGGCTGGTAGGTCTTTTAATAGAGATGGATAGTGTTGGAAGGTCTTTCATTATATATAGATATTGCATGGTAGGTCTTTCATTATATATAGATATTGCATGGTAGGTCTTTCATTATATATGGATAGTGGCTGGTAGGTCTTTCATTATAAATGGATAGTGGCTGGTAGGTCTTTTAATAGAGATAGATGGTAACTGGTAGGTCTTTGT
>NW_013687918.1:0-832 GCF_000517525.1 Limulus polyphemus | reverse complement strand
TGGCTGGTAGGTCATTCATTATATATGGATAGTGGCTGGTAAGTCTTTTAATACACATGGATAGTGGCTGGTAGGTTTTTCATTATAAATGGATAGTGGCTTGTAGGTCATTCATTATATATGGATAGTGGCTGGTAGGTCTTTTAATAGAGATGGATAGTGGGTGGAAGGTCTTTCATTATATATAGATATTGCATGGTAGGTCTTTCATTATATATAGATATTGCATGGTAGGTCTTTCATTATATATGGATAGTGGCTGGTAGGTCTTTCATTATAAATGGATAGTGGCTGGTAGGTCTTTTAATAGAGATAGATGGTAACTGGTAGGTCTTTGATTATAGATGGAGGACCTACCAGCCACTAATACAGATGGATAGTGGCTGGTAGGTCTTTAATACATATGGATAGTGGCTGGTAGGTCTTTAATACAGATGGATAGTGGCTGGATAGGTCTTTAGCCACTATCCTTATGGTAGGTCTTTTAATATGGATCGATGGTAACTGGTAGGTCTTTTAATATAGATAGATGGTAACTAGTAAGTCTTTGATTATAGATGGATAGTGGCTGGTAGGTCTTTTAATACAGATGGATAGTGGCTGGTAGGTCTTTTAATATATATCGATGGTAACTGGTAGATCTTTCAATATAGATAGATGGTAACTAGTAGGTCTTTGATTATAGATGGATAGTGGCTGGTAGGTCTTTTAATACAGATGGATAGTGGCTGGTAGGTCTTTCATGATATACGGATAGTGGCTGGTAGGTCTTTTAATATAGATGGATGGTAACTGGAAGGTCTTTTAATATAGATAGATGGTAACTAGTAGG
>NW_013687917.1:0-1140 GCF_000517525.1 Limulus polyphemus | reverse complement strand
ATATATATATATTTTGGAAGAATTCTATACTTTTCTGCAGTTTACCATAAAAACAAAAAAGAGGGTAAATTTTATACGTAAATAAACGTACCAAATGTTAGATGACTTTCATATGTGACAGAAGGTATAATTATGAGACAGAATTTGAGATAGAAGTTTTTATTTTCTAATTCATGACACTGTTTCATTATAGGAAAGCAGATTATTTAAATATTTGATACAAGCTGAAATACCCATCAGCTGATGAGGAATGTTTAAAGTTAATTAAAACAATGTAAGTTTAACAGAAATCATATGTTTCAAAGTAATAACTTGAACATAAATTTTATCTCAAAATATTAAAATTATAACAAAGCTTCTTCATATACAACATTTGCAGTATGCTTTCTATCTACTAACAAATAAAGATTTTGAGGTGATCCCACCCTTGAACACCCTTGGTGGTGATGACTAGCTGCCTTCCCCATAGTCTTACACTGATAAATTAGGGACAGCTAGCACAGATAGTTCTTGTGTAGCTTTGCATGAAATTCAAAACAAACAAACTTGGCAGCACTTATTCCAACACTGTATCCAGTTCTTAGTTGCTTCTCCTGGCAGCACTAATTCCAACACTGTATCCAGATCCAAGTTGTTTTCACATTTTGACAGCAATGTAACCATTTATGGGATGCTTTATTCTCCAGATAGTACCGATTCCAGCAAAATATTCTGTTTTGGGACATTTCCATCTTGTGACAGTACTGATTTTGACATTATTTGGTTGTTAGCTGCTTTCAGCGCCAGGAATTTTATTGCTTGACGAATTACCATAATTTTACTAGTAATAAATATGTTTTTGGCTCATGTACTTATGAAACTTGTAAAAATTTGCTATACACTTTAAACGAGAAATATCAACATGTGAACTTGAATGGAGTAGAATAATCAGATTATTACTTAAGATTTATTTATATTGGGCAAAATGTCATCTCTGTCAGCCATCCTTCTTATAAAACATAAATAAAACAGAAAACTTTGGAAAAATGAAGTATTCACTTAAATATATTTTGATATTGTATGTGTATAAAAAATATTATTAACTTGATGTGTGATGCCTATTTGATCGTTCCGCATATATATATATATATATATATATAT
>NW_013687916.1:0-1140 GCF_000517525.1 Limulus polyphemus | reverse complement strand
TAAATTATCTTATCCATCAAAGGATATAGTCTGATCATATTATAAATGGTGAAATGGTTTTGACCAACAAAAGTTTTGAAATTAAAATCATTAACAATTATAATTTCATCCCTATAGCCTCGTCATCGTACCTCAAATGTTTTGGTTAGAAAGAATTGCAAAAAGGATATTTTCCACATCTGTTTAACATATGATCAAACCAGAAGTATCAAGGACTCATACCAGATGTTAGTTTCTAGTCTCCCGCCACAAAGTAAGCACCCATAAGAGAAACATTCCTGGACTGGAATAGGCAATGACAAGAGGAAGGGTACATCTTTGTCTTTCAAGAAAAGATGTACAAGTACGAAAATATCACTATCATTGTTAAAAGGTATTATATTTATTCTTTTGCTCTTAAAATATGCTGAAAGTTTTACAATATTTTTATTATTCTTACTTTTTCTTTAGGTATTGCTGATCGGATATAGACGTACTTTGATGGTGCTGTTTTTAATTCAATGAAGAGTTTCTCACAACCTATGATATAGACCCTTTCAGGTGCACAACCATTGCTTCTGTATCCATGGCTGTATACTGGAGCAAACTTATACCAACCACAATCGATAGCTTTCGTACCTAACCACAAAAACTTTACATCTAAGAACTATAGCCAAGTAGGAATCTAGTAATCAGATTACACACAGAAATCTGAGGGGATGATGATCCAACATGCTCTTAACGGTGATAAGAAACAAATTCTGAATTATAAAGTACACAGTTTCTGTAAGGAGCATAATATATGTTATGATTCTGATACACAGAATGTAGTTTTAAATAGGCCCATGTGGTTTTTGTTAGAAAATATATCTTAGAGAAAAACAACATTTCGAAGCTCTGGGGTATAAGGTCATATCAATATCGGAAAATGAACTTAAGAAGATGAAAATAACGATTCAGAGTTGATTGCTCTACTTGGGGAACACACAGTAGTTCTCCATCTAGATATACGAGATGCCTTCTATGTTGGATGATTCAATGGGACAAAACTTTTGAATGATGTAAAGGGAGGAAAAAATATCAAGTACTTAGACCTTAAATTCCTATATCTATGGACGAATAAGTACTGTGAGTATTCGGTTGGACATTCTACCATTATTC
>NW_013687915.1:0-1140 GCF_000517525.1 Limulus polyphemus | reverse complement strand
AGCTACATTCAGATGGGTTTCAACTCTTTGTTTGGGGGGGGGGGGGAGGTCATTCACCACCTATCTGTTCGTAGTAAGTTAGGTAAGCGACCCCCCTGGGTGAGAGCTAATATCTGTCAGATTACTCGGATCAGTCAACGTGTGTAGCCTAACGAAGAAGAGTCGGTTAGATATGTACATCCACAAAGCTATTTGCCGTAATAAAACCCATTTTCTGCGCATCTACAAGTGACCACCACGCGCGCGGGGCGTTGGCTGCTCAGTAAAATGAGCCATCGAATACAGTTTGGAGGACATCCCCCAGTAGGCGGATAACTGCTTTCCATTTATACTACTATCTCTGGGGGGTGGGGGTGGGGGGGTGGAAGCAGAATGTTTTAAGTGAAAATACAAGTTATAAAATGAATGTCTGCGAAAACGGGAATATTTCGCCCCCTGGGGACGTCGATTAAATGTAATTATTCATTGATATTCCGCAGAAATCTCAAATCTATTTTATTTACTGGAAAGTTCTAGGACGTGATTTGACAAAGCCTTCATGTTGAAATTTATGGGAATATTAATTAAACTATATTATCTTAGTTAATGTTACTCGTGACAGTCAATACTAACCGAACTTTGACTTAATGTTTAGATTTTTACTTTATCAATCCACAAAATCAAAGTTTACGCTTTCAACTCGCCAGTTTGTTTTTCGTCGACTTTACAGAATATTATGGAAATAAGACAACTAAAAAATGAAGAAAAAATATTAAGGGCTCACGTCGCTAAAAACCGGGGTTCGATACTCGCGATGGGCACAACACACATTACGTAGCTTTGTGCGTAACAACAAACAAAACAAACAAGTCGCGAGGGGAGTAGAAAGAAAGACCGTATGGTACTAGAATCAGCTCACAGGATTTCAATAGTTTGAATGTGATTTTGTATCATAAATTTATACTTTATTGCAAAGTAACAGATAAAGACATTTTAGCAACCTTCACACAAAAATAACACCTTTGTCGTATTGCTTTACTAAGAAAAACATAAGCTATTAATGTTCAACTTGGAAAATTACGTTATTCCAATGAGTTAATAATAATAGTGTATTTCTTTCTTTTTACATTGAGGGTCGCGGGTTCGAATCCCCGTCACGCC
>NW_013687914.1:0-1140 GCF_000517525.1 Limulus polyphemus | reverse complement strand
TTTTTTTTTAAGAACAAAGGCACACGGTTTACATATTTGACTTAGACGTAACATTGAATGTGGAAAAAAAGTAATTGTATTAAAATCTCTTAATGATTTCAGGCTGATTGTTTTGGAGTAGCTTTGGACCTTGATTCATCGTGTACAAGGTGCACGTAACCTGCAACAAAGATAATGTCTCACTCTTCGGCCGTACCGAGCTCTGTGAAACGTCACAGTGGAGGGTCTTCCTCCCAAGTTTCGGAGCGAGGAGACGTGCCCATTGATGCATCTCAGCATTCCGTGTCTTCGCACCACCATCACTACCACCACCACTACGATCCTGAGTGGGAGGCGAAGGAAGAGTTACGATTGAGAGAGTTAGAAGAAGCTAGAGCCAGAGCAGCGCAGATGGAGAAGACAATGAGATGGTGGTCTGATTGTACTGCCAACTGGCGAGAAAAATGGAGCAAAGTCAGAACTGAACGCAACAGGGCTCGAGAGGAGGCTCGTGTGATGCGTGGAAAACTTGAGGCAGCTACAAAGGAAGTTAATACTTTGAAGAGAGAAAAACAGGAACTGGAATCTGAGAATGTAAAGTTACAAAAAGAAATTCATTTTCTACAAACCCCCAAAACTACAGGTGATAAAAAAGAGGAAGGAAAGTTTAATTCTCTAAATTCCTCCGTTGGGGAAAGAGTTGTGGCAGAAAGAGACGTCAGTCATCCGGAGAAACCCACCGTTGATATCCCAGCGTCAAATTCCGCTTTCTTGTCAACAACACTAGATTCATTTAGTACTTGCAGCAAATCTGTAACCAAACCAGAAGGCACAACATTAAGTCAGTTAAGTAGTCAAACAGTCAGTCAGGATTTGGAATTCTTAGACAAATTGTTTCATAATAAAGAAAATCAAACGACCAACATAAGCCATAATAGTGGCTCTGCATTTTCATCTTTTTCTTCTGATTCTAAAGAGAAAAAATCCAGGACAGAACAGAAGCTTGTAGAAAATGTATGCAGCCCAGTACAGGAACTGGTAGATCAACGGGTATCGATGCTTCAGTTGAGATTAGATGAAGCCACAAAAACCATCCTGGCTGAGAGACAGTAAGTTAAACACTTGAGATATTGTTATTATTTACTGGTTACATTGTACTTT
>NW_013687913.1:0-1140 GCF_000517525.1 Limulus polyphemus | reverse complement strand
TTTATCTTATCTGTATTCTGTGTTCCTTACACATACCTATTGTCTTTATTCTGTGTTCCTTACAGATACCTATTGTTTTTATTCTGTGTTCCTTACATATACCTAATATCTTTATCTGATCTGTATTCTGTTCTTTACACATACCTATTGTCTTTATCTTATCTGTATTCTGTGTTCCTTACACATACCTATTGTCTTTATTCTGTGTTCCTTACAGATACCTATTGTCTTTATTCTGTGTTCCTTACATATACCTGTTGTCTTTATCTTATCTGTATTCTGTGTTCCTTACACATATTTATTGTCTTTATCTTATCTGTATTCTGTTCCTTACACATACCTATTGTATTTATCTTATCTGTATTCTGTTCCTTAGACATACCTATTGTCTTTATTCTGTGTTCCTTACAGATACCTATTGTCTTTATCTTATCTGTATTCTGTGTTCCTTACACATATTTATTGTCTTTATCTTATCTGTATTCTGTTCCTTACACATACCTATTGTATTTATCTTATCTGTATTCTGTTCCTTACACATACCTATTGTCTTTATCTTATCTGTATTCTTTTCCTTACACATACCTATTGTCTTTATCTTATCTGTATTCTGTTAGTTTGAAAAAGCTTTTATCTTTGTTCTTTGTCACATAAGTAAAACTATTTCTTTTGTTTTTGTTAGTTGGAGAAAAACATTGTAATCATTAATGTCACATATACAAAATTCTTGGTCTACTTTCTGTTATTTACACACAGCTCTTTCGTGTATATGTTGTGTCACTTACACATAACCCTTGCGTTTACTTGGTGTCACTTACACATAACCTTTGCGTTTACTTGGTGTCACTTACACATAACCCTTGCGTTTACTTGGTGTCGCGAACACATAACCATTGCGTTTACTTGGTGTCGCGAACACATAACCATTGCGTTTACTTGGTGTCGCGAACACATAACCATTGCGTTTACTTGGTGTCGCGAACACATAACCATTGCGTTTACTTGGTGTCACTTACACATAACCATTGCGTTTACTTGGTGTCGCGAACACATAACCATTGCGTTTACTTGGTGTCACTTACACATGACCATTGCGTGAACCCTATGTGATACACAAAGTTTTTTTGCATTTACTCTGTG
>NW_013687912.1:0-1140 GCF_000517525.1 Limulus polyphemus | reverse complement strand
AGACATGGACAGAGTTTACTGTCACGATGTTCATACTAACACCGTTATAAGGTGTAACAATAAGGAACGTTTCTTGTTCCGGTTGTTTCATATGTAGTTCTTGGTCTAGTCAACCAATCAGGTCTTGTAAATTGGAAAAAGTTTCGTGTTGCCACAGTTTTACCAAAGAGTTGTCGGTACTTTTTATGTTATGGGGTGTTTAGGTGATTATAAATTATGTTGATTCTGTCAACAGTTTATCGAAGTTTACAGGAAATCGACGGCGGAAGCTGGTGTCAGTTTTCGAAACAATGGGCGAGGTACCATTTAAAAATATACTCAAAGGTGATATATGAGTTTAACCCTTAGGTCTTATCGTTACGGGGCGAATATGAAGGTTAGGCTTAAGCAATCACTGAAAAATTGGCGTTAGCATTTGTAATAAAATCCATCGAAGTGAAACTTCAGTCTATTAAATTAGGGTTAGCATTTAGAAGATTGCAAAGCCGACGCATTTCTCACATTTCTAACAAAGGTAAACTAAGAAGACTATATTAGGTACGATAATTTGTAATACAAGTTAATACAAACTGAAGCGGACTCGTAAAGAGAAAACGACAAATACATTTCTCGGCTTTCATTATTCTAATACTTTTCGCCAGCAAGTTCCTATCCCTGAAAATATGTAAAAAGCGTTATTGTTAAGTATGTTTCACCTGATTCGTATCACTGAAAATCTGTATAGAACGTTAGTTATTATTAAATTTGTTTCTCCAGTGTTGATGGTTATTATGAAGCACAAAGCTACACAAAACGCTATCTCTGCTCTGCCCACTACGGGTATCGAAACCGTGTTCCTAGCGTTATAAGTCCGCAGACAAGCCGCTTTGCCACTGGGAGTCTGTTTTACCAAGATCTTATCATTGAAAATCTGTAGGTAAAGGTTTACTGACGGGTACTTAATCTCCATGAATGTAGGTGAAGGTTTACTGACGAGTACTTAATCTCCGTGAATGTAGGTAAAGTTTTACTGACGGGTACTTAATCTCCATGAATGTAGGTGAAGGTTTACTGACGGGTACTTAATCTACGTGAATGTAGGTAAAGGTTTACTGACGGGTATTTAATCTACGTGAATGTAGGTAAAGGTTTACTGACGGG
>NW_013687911.1:0-1141 GCF_000517525.1 Limulus polyphemus | reverse complement strand
GACATAAACAACAGTAGATAACAATAAATGTTTACTTGAACACACAAAAACCAGATAAACAACAGTAGAAGATAACCCTGTATTTACACGTGTTTTAGTTGAGCACGTGGCGTGGGACGATCCATTATTTCCACAGATGTTGAATTGGCACAGACTTAAACACATTCATGTTGAACAAAGCGGTAGTGGAAGCTGTAAAAACATGCCGGAGTTAAAGAATGGGCATTATGCTTGTGAAAGAGTCCCTACCCTCTTCACCAAGTTATTAAAACAAGTGCTGCTTCAAACCTCGAAATTTTCCTGTAGAACACGTGGAGTATCGGGTTGACCTGTAAAACAAACCACGTGCAAGCCTACTTCTTTACATGTTTGTTCCTCTAGGGCCGGTGGATAAACAACTCCAACTTCACGTCTGTTCGCTAAGTTTGTTCTAACCACGCAATCCGCGGTAGCAAGTGGGAAAACACATATAACGGAAAACGTTTTCAGATCGTCTTTAGATAGCTTACTGTCTAAGTACTTATGTCAACAGTTAGTTTACTCTGTTTCCAAGAAAGTCCAATGTTAACACTACTTCGACTGTTAGTTATGTTTGAAATGTTTAGAAGGTAACTTTATTCTACTTTTTCCAAGAAACAGTTGTCACAAACCCAATATCCGTCAAACTTGGGGATGAAAATCGAAGTCTTCTATAATTGTGATAGAAGTTTTTAACTGTAAACATCCAGACTGGTTGGTGTTCTTTTTCCTACTGGATTTGGTAAATAAACTGTTGTTTGAAGCCCATTTTTAGCGAATTCTTTCTAGACATCATGGAACCAAAAGTTTCAGTTTGAAATATCTTTCTAGACATCATGGAACCAAAAGTTTCAGTTTTTGAAATATCTTTCTAGACATCATGGAACCAAAAGTTTCAGTTTGAAATATCTTTCTAGACATCATGGAACCAAAAGTTTCAGTTTGAAATATCTTTCTAGACATCATGGAACTAAACGTTTCAGTTTGAAATATCTTTCTAGACATCATGGAACCAAACGTTTCAGTTTGAAATATCTTTCTAGACATCATGGAACCAAAAGTTTCAGTTTGAAATATTTTTCTAGACATCATGGAACCAAAAGTTTCAGTTTGAAATATTTTT
>NW_013687910.1:0-1141 GCF_000517525.1 Limulus polyphemus | reverse complement strand
AATAACGGGAGCATGCTTAACTAATAAAGTATTGTACATTCACTAACTGACGACACGAACCAAATTCTATGATATTCTATCAACTGTGGTAGGTTCACATCTAAACACGTAATTCAATGTTGACTTGCAACTGTGGTAGGTTCACATCTAAACACGTAATTCATTGTTGACTTGCAACTGTGGTAGGTTCACATCTAAACACGTTATTCATTGTTGGCTTGCAACTGTGGTAGGTTCACATCTAAACACGTAATTCAATTGTTGACTTGCAACTGTGATAGGTTCACATCTAAACACGTAATTCATTGTTGACTTGTAACTGTGGTAGGTTCACATCTAAACACGTAATTCATTGTTGACTTGCAACTGTGATAGGTTCACATCTAAACACGTAATTCATTGTTGACTTGCAACTGTGGTAGGTTCACATCTAACACGTAATTCATTGTTGACTTGCAACTGTGATAGGTTCACATCTCAATGAATTACGTGTTTTGGACTTGCAACTGTGGTAGGTTCACATCTAAACACGTAATTCAATGTTGACTTGTAACTGTAGTAGGTTCACATCTAAACACGTAATTCATTGTTGACTTGCAACTGTGGTAGGTTCACATCTAAACACGTAATTCACTGTTGACTTGCAACTGTGGTAGGTTCACATTTAAACACGTAATTCATTGTTAACTTGCAACTGTGGTAGGTTCACATCTAAACACGTAATTCATTGTTGACTTGTAACTGTAGTAGGTTCACATCTAAACACGTAATTCAATGTTAACTTGCAACTGTGGTAGGTTTACATCTAAACACGTAATTCATTGTTGACTTGTAACTGTAGTAGGTTCACATCTAAACACGTAATTCATTGTTGACTTGCAACTTTGGTATGTTCACATCTAAACACGTAATTCATTGTTGACTTGCAACTGTGGTAGGTTCACATCTAAACACTTAATTCATTGTTGACTTGCAACTGTGGTAGGTTCACATCTAAACACGTAATTCATTGTTGACTTGCAACTGTGGTAGGTTAAACATCTAAACACGTAATTCATTGTTGAATTGCAACTGTGGTAGGTTCACATTTAAACACGTAATTCATTGTTGACTTGCAACTGTGGTAGGTTCACATCTAAAC
>NW_013687909.1:0-1141 GCF_000517525.1 Limulus polyphemus | reverse complement strand
AGTACACCGTCTATCCATAGTACACCGTCTATCCATAGTACACTGTCTATCCATAGTACACCGTCTATCCATAGTTCACCGTCTATTCATAGTACACCGTCTATCCATAGTACACCGTCTATTCATAGTACACCGTCTATCCATAGTACACCGTCTATCCATAGTACACAGTCTATCCATAGTTCACCGTCTATTCATAGTACACCGTCTATCCATAGTTCACCGTCTATCCATAGTTCACCGTCTATCCATAGTTCACCGTCTATCCATAGTACACAGTCTATCCATAGTTCACCGTTTATCCATAGTACACAGTCTATCCATAGTTCACCGTCTATCCATAGTACACCGTCTATCCATAGTACACCGTCTATCCATAGTACAATCCATAGTACACCGTCTATCCATAGTACACCGTCTATCCATAGTACACAGTCTATCCATAGTACACCGTCTATCCATAGTACACCGTCTATCCATAGTACACCGTCTATCCATAGTACACAGTCTATCCATAGTACACAGTCTATCCACAGTACACAGTCTATCCATAGTACACAGTCTATCCATAGTACACTGTCTATCCATAGTACACTGTCTATCCATAGTACACCGTCTATCCATAGTACACAGTCTATCCACAGTACACAGTCTATCCATAGTACACAGTCTATCCATAGTACACAGTCTATCCACAGTACACAGTCTATCCATAGTACACAGTCTATCCATAGTACACAGTCTATCCACAGTACACAGTCTATCCATAGTACACAGTCTATCCATAGTACACCGTCTATCCATAGTACACCGTCTATCCATAGTACACAGTCTATCCATAGTACACCGTCTATCCATAGTACACTGTCTATCCATACTTTAACCTCAACTTCGCCAGCCTCACATACTTACATGTGGGTGCTCTAACCCACAGCGTCCCACGTCTTTACCACCTTTCGCTGCCTGCTGCCAGATGTGGGTGCTCTAGTCCACAACTTCCTACATTTTTACAACCTTTCACTATCTGTAGCTAGATGTGGATGCTTTAGTCAACAACATCCCACATCTTTACAACCTTTCACTATCTGTAGCCAGATATGGGTGTTCTAGTCCACAACGTCCCACATCTTTAAAACCTTTC
>NW_013687908.1:0-1141 GCF_000517525.1 Limulus polyphemus | reverse complement strand
TCTATGTGTGGTAGAGTACTAATGTTAACCTAGTAATGTAGATTCAACAGTAAACATGTTCAGATAACTCTATGTGTGGTAGAGCACTAGTGTTAACATAGTAATGTAGATTCAACTGTAAACATGTTCAGATAACTCGATATATACTAGAGCACTAATGTTAACCTAGTAATGTAGATTCAACTGTAAACATGTTCAGATAACTCCATATATACTACAGCACTAATGTTATCCTAGTAATGTAGATTCAACTGCAAACATGTTCAGATAACTCCATATATACCAGAACACTAATGTTATCCTAGTAATGTAGATTCAACTGTAAACATGTTCAGATAACTCTATGTGTGGTAGAGTACTAGTGTTAACATAGTAATGTAGATTCAACTGCAAACATGTTCAGATAACTCCATATATACTACAGCACTAATGTTATCCTAGTAATGTAGATTCAACTGTAAACATGTTCAGATAACTCCATATATACTAGAGCACTAATGTTAACATAGTAATGTAGATTCAACTGCAAACATGTTCAGATAACTCCATATATACCAGAGCACTAATGTTAACATAGTAATGTAGATTCAACTGCAAACATGTTCAGATAACTTCATATATACCAGAGCACTAATGTTAACCTAGCAATGTAAATTCAACTGCAAACATGTTCAGATAACTCCATATATACCAGAGCACTAATGTTATCCTAGTAATGTAGATTCAAGTATAAACATGTTCTGATAACTCCATATATACTAGAGCAATAATGTTAACCTAGCAATGTAGATTCAACTGCAAACATGTTCAGATAACTCCATATATACCAGAGCACTAATGTTATCCTAGTAATGTAGATTCAACTGTAAACATGTTCAGATAACTCCATATATACTAGAGCAATAATGTTAACCTAGAATGTAGATTCAACTGTAAACATGTTCAGATAACTCCATATATACTAGAGCACTAATGTTATCCTAGTAATGTAGATTCAACTGTAAACATGTTCTGATAACTCCATATATACTAGAGCACTGATGTTATCCTAGTAATGTAGATTCAACTGTAAACATGTTCTGATAACTCCATATATACTAGAGCACTGATGTTATCCTAGTAATGTAGATTCAACTGTAAA
>NW_013687907.1:0-1141 GCF_000517525.1 Limulus polyphemus | reverse complement strand
GGAGTAGGCTTAACTTACAGTCAAGTTACAATATTGTTTGTGAGACTGACGGTGAATACATAGTAGTCTGCAGAATTATGGTATGCAAGTGAGGCCTAATTCCATCAACTTTCTAAACATCAATAGCTTAAGTTACAGTTATTTTGTTTGTTTGTTAATTTTTAAATAAAGCTACATAATATTAATAGACTATCTCTCAATTTTTGGCGTTCTAAGCTCTCAGACTTGCCGCTGAACCACCGTGGGATACATTTATTCTAATATCGCACCTGATTCAGGGATATGTTGGACATAACGATATATTTTCATATAACTGGAAAGAACTGAATTATCTTTATTATACGTATAACATTCAGTGTAAGGTTAGCTTATCGTAAATGGTGTATTTTTTCACCGTTTAAACTGCCAATGTAAAAGGAATCCAGTAAACATATCTACATAACAACGAGTTTTCAAGTTGAGGTAGCCAACATTTAACGTACGACTCAGTCTTTTTGTGCTGTCGCCATTTCATATTAATTATAAACATACAATTATAGATTCTTAGTTCCTCGTAAAGTGTCATACAACTCACAAACTTACATTTCTAGATTCACAGCTTCTGGTAAGGTTATTGATCTGTTATATCCTAGAACCGTGTTTTCTGTCTCGTACGTAGTCCCATTTCCACCCCTTTTCGATGAAAATGAAGAGATTCTTCTCAAATTTTCATGTGAACCCGGTACCTCCCCTTTTGTAACCTTTATCTTTTATTCCCTAACCAGTCTTTCTTGTTGGGCCATGTCTAATCTGTAAGATCTTGTCTTGTTGGGCCCTGTCTCAACTATCAAATCTAGTCACATCAGTATGCACATTTTAACGGTTTATTACCTTATCTTGTTAAGTCCTGTCTGAAATTATAAAATCTAGTCATATCAGTATGATTTATGTTTTCAAAGTTTATTCCCCTACATTTTAATAGCTTATCCAGTTACCTTGTTCTCAGTTTAGCCTTTTTTATAATTCCAATTTATTATTTTTATCAAAACAAGTTGAAAAACTTTGCTACATAATTCTAAATGTTAAATCTTGATTAATCTCTTCAACTCCCATCATAAACCTTCCAATTTGTTCACTGAATCATCGAGTACGAAGTGAGGTG
>NW_013687906.1:0-1141 GCF_000517525.1 Limulus polyphemus | reverse complement strand
TTTGCATTCTTTTTTGGCACTGTCATTCGTACATCATTTTACATTTACAAAAATGGTTTTTGTTACTTTTTCTGTGGCGTTTCTCCCCCCCCCCCGACTGAAAGTTAGTAAATTCTATGAATGTGTATAATAAAATTTAATGTTATGTGTATTGATTGTTTTTACTCCTTCACTTTATACATGATATAGGGGTTGCCTCCCTGAAGACACCGATTGTATAGTGTACAAAGCATTGAGTATTCTACATGTTATAGTCATCAAATGTTAATCTGTTATTGGCTGACAATTCCTGTTTCACCATATTTCTGTAAAAAAAGCTAACTTCAATGGGTAATAATAACATTGTTTGCACTAGAATTATGATTTTTCTTAATTACTACTACTTATTACGACTAAGTGACGGCATCGTGTACTTCTCAAAAACGTATAGAGTGGATTTAGGTTTAAACTGACGTTAGTAGAGTTATATCAACTGAAACAATGAAGAAAGATGAACAGTTTGGCGAGTTGGTCACTTTCTGGTGTGGTGTCTTAGCGATGATTTCTTGCCTTGTTTTGGGGCTTGTTGTATAGAGAAACAAATAAAAGTGAGTGACAATCACCTTTTAAATTAAAATTGTCTGTAATTATTGACTCTTTTAACGTGCATATTTGTTTTATGCCTATTGAGTACCTCGGTCATCCCTACATATAGAGTCTACTGACTCTATGACAATCAGCACTTAGAGAAAACATCCCATTATATATATAAAATTCCTGTCGAATTCAAATTTATTCAAAAAACCGTCCCTAAACTAAAATCATTACAGAATAAAAATCGCAATACCAACATCATTTATATAATAACGTGCGATAACTGTCCAGAATTCTATATCAGAGAAATCGGGAGAAAATTCATAACCAGATTCACCGATAATAATTAAAAACCCTCCCATGTTTACCATCTTCGCAACCAAAAAACCACAATTTATCTACATAAAACACTCTAATTTCAAACAAAGAAACAAACATCAACAAACGCAAAATAAAGAAAGCTATTTTAACTGAACAAAGCAGTCCTGCTCTAAACCAACACCCCCGGGACGCCAAGATATATTTACTAAGCTGTTAAGCAGTTTCCGGTCATATGACCCCTTTGGGG
>NW_013687905.1:0-1141 GCF_000517525.1 Limulus polyphemus | reverse complement strand
AACTAGACAGAATGTTACACTGGTACTTCTCTGATTGACAACTAGAGAAAATGTTACATTAGTATATCTCTGACTGACAGCTAGACAGAACGTTACAGTCGTATATCATTAACTGACAACTAGACAGAATATTACAGTAGTATATCATTGACTGACAACTAGACAGAATGTTACACTAGTATATCTCTGACTGACAACTAGACAGAATGTTACACTAGTATATCTCTGACTGACAGCTAGCCAGAATGTTACAGTAGTATATCTCTGACTGACAGCTAGACAGAATGTTACACTAGTATATCTCTGACTGACAGCTGGCCAGAATGTTACACTAGTATATCATTGACTGACAACTAGACAGAATGTTACACTAGTATATCATTGACTGACAACTAGACAGAATGTTACACTAGTATATCTCTGACTGACAGCTAGCCAGAATGTTACAGGTAGTATATCATTGACTGACAACTAGACAGAATGTTACACTAGTATATCTCTGACTGACAGCTAGACAGAATGTTACACTAGTATATCTCTGACTGACAGCTAGCCAGAATGTTACAGTCGTATATCCCTGACTGATAACGAGACAGAATAAAGGAGAGATAAAACTGTACAAAAGCGTACCTCTGAATAACGATTTGGTTGAATGGATGTCTTATTGTCATATCTCTAATTAACAGTATGAGCCTGTTACACTTAAATATCCATGACGAATGAGTAAAGAGAATCAATATTAAATCTGCTTCCTTCTGATTAATGAGTGAATTTTTTTTTTACATTAGCATAGCTCTAACAAAGAAGTGAACAAAACTGCTGAAGTAATAGCATATTTCTGATTCACTATCGAAAAGAACAAGCTGCGATACTGGTATGTATTTATTAACGAGTGAACATATTAATTATTAAATTAGTATATTTCTGATTAACTTATGGAGATGATAAGCTATTACACTGACATATCTGATTAACAAGTAGCAAAATGGCTGTTACAAATTAAGTATGATTAAACAATGAAAAGAATGAACTGTTGTACTGTTACACATCTTACTAATGGTGAAAGTGGATATATGATTATTAAAAAACGAAAAGAATGGCTTCTACACTCATATATCGCCGATTACAAGTGAAAAAAAAA
>NW_013687904.1:0-1141 GCF_000517525.1 Limulus polyphemus | reverse complement strand
GTGTAGTTTTAAATAACTTAGAAACCTGTTGTGTAGTTCTAAGTAACTTAGAAACCTGTTGTGTAGTTTTAAATGACTTAGAAACCTGTTGTGTAGTTTTAAATGACTTAGAAACCTGTTGTGTAGTTTTAAATACCTGAGAAATCTGTTGTGTAGTTTTAAATACCTGCGAAACCTGTTGTGTAGTTTTAAATAACTTAGAAACCTGTTGAGTAGTTTTAAATAACTTAGAAACCTGTTGTGTAGTTTTAAATGACTTAGAAACCTGTTGTGTAGTTTTAAATAACTTAGAAACCTGTTGTGTAGTTTTAAATAACTTAGAAACCTGTTGTGTAGTTCTAAGTAACTTAGAAACCTGTTGTGTAGTTTTAAATGACTTAGAAACCTGTTGTGTACTTTTAAATACCTGCGAAACCTGTTGTGTAGTTTTAAATAACTGTAAAAAGTAAGACAAGCTGTTGGTAGAAATATATATATATATATATTATATACAAGTATATATTATATACATGTTAGATGAAGAACTGCACAAATAAAGAACCAATTATACTGACAGATTCCCACATAAAATAAACCCCTGGGGGTCAAAAATACGATTACATTTATAACTGAATTTAATTCTATGTTTTGGGGTGACCTACATATGCGTTAATCTGAAGCTCGCAGAAACGAATCCAGTATACCTCTAATTACGCCAGGCGCGCCCTCTATCATTTGAGCTAATTGCTTACCACCCCAAACCCCCCTCAGAACTCCTATTAAGAACAACTAACACAACGTGACTACCATTTAATCGATTGATCATTAATGACATTAACTTTTCCATCAAATTAATGGCGGGAATTCTTAAAAAGACAAGAATAATTGGTCAGTTGTAATGTAATGTAACGGAACCAGGTCAGTTGTAATGTAATGTAACGGAACTAGGTCAGTTGTAATATAATGTAACGGAACTTGGTCAGTTGTAATGTAATGTAACGGAACTTGGTCAGTTGTAATGTAACGGAACTAGGCATTTTTCTTATCGAGAAACTTCAATGTGTATCACTTTGTTCTTACAACCCCGCTATGTGCTCCTAACAACAGTATTATTAAATATATATATATCATTGAAACATTACTCTGATCGGATTATTAAATA
>NW_013687903.1:0-1141 GCF_000517525.1 Limulus polyphemus | reverse complement strand
TATATATATATATATATATATATATTCCTAAGGAAGTCCCCATGATTGAACCACGTGCCAAACTTAATGACCTTCATACATGTTCACTCTTCAACTCTAAGTTTTTCTGTTGCTCATTACATAGCATTTAAATAATAAAATTGATGATGATTTATTGTTGTTGTTTTTAGCTTTAAAAGTTTACTATATACGTATTCAGGTTGTTTAAATTCTATCTAATTATAAAATATGTTACTTTTACACGAGACACATACACAGAGTCACTCACCATTGGGCACCCTGAATACCAAGAGCTTATCTCTGTATAAAGCAGCATTACGTCACAATATCTATACTGTTAATCCACACCGTGCATCAACCAATCACCGACGACTAACACTTGACAAAATAAACACAGGATAAACTAGCTCAAGCTCGTGAAAACGAACGCTTGATGTGTAACCCAAACATATAAAAACTTTCTACACTATATAACATGAAGTCTACATTTGATGTTCGTTTATTCAGCGTCTTCCTCTGTCATAGTGGACAGACTAAATCAGACTGTAAAATTAAACACACAATCATCAGTGTAGTCAGAGGTTAGTGATCAAGTTCTGATTGGTGCAAACTGAGAACAATCGAAACTGTGTAGAAAATACAAATGATCATTATATGGGGATTAACTACATATCACCATTATATGGGGATTACCCGCATATCGCCATTATATGTGCATTACCTGCATATCGCCATTATATGGGGATTATCTACATATCACCATTATATGTGCATTACCTGCATATCGCATTATATGTGCATTACCTGCATATCGCCATTATATGTGCATTACCTGCATATCGCCATTATATGGGGATTAACTACATATCGCCATTATATGTGCATTACCTGCATATCGCCATTATATGGGGATTAAATACATATCGCCATTATATGTACATTACCTGCATATCGCCATTATATGTGCATTACCTGCATATCGCCATTATATGGGGATTACCTGCATATCACCATTATATGGGGATTAACTACATATCGCCATTATATGTGCATTACCTGCATATCGCCATTATATGGGGATTACCTGCAAATCGCCATTATATGTGCATTACCTGCATATCGCCATTATATGGGGATTACC
>NW_013687902.1:0-1141 GCF_000517525.1 Limulus polyphemus | reverse complement strand
GCTGGGAAAATAACATACTGATGGTATTTTCTTATCAATAGTACAAAAGAAAAAACGAAATTCCAAGTCAGTGGAAGTATTTTGAAGTTTTTTTCAAACATTGTCTCACAAAAATATTGGAAATTTTATAACGTAAGAAATATAGAAAAACGAAACTGAATTATAGGATTTTTAAGCTGAAACCAGATAATGTTTAGTAAGTATGTTCTAGTTTCATGCAAGTTGATTAAATATTTTCTCTATGAGAAGGCAAAAAAAAAAAAAATCAAGGGGTATCAGTGACATCACTCCAGTCCTGAATAGTTTAACTAATTGATAAAAATATTAGTCAAGGTGTTCTGATTGTAATAAGTTAAAGTTAAGTGAACAGTGTATCTCAAATGATAGATTTCTGGATTTATTTTTGATAAAATTTTAAAAACTGTCTCTTGTCCTTTTCATAACTTCTTAAAAACCTACAGACTAAGGTAGCATTAAGCATATTTTATTTAGGATAGCCTAAATGATAAAGAAACATCTGAGGAAAATGTCTGATTCACGTAAAGAAGATTAAGAGACTATTTACAACTATTAACTTTCAGTAATGTAGGCTTAAACAAATCAACAAAAAACATAAGCTGACACTTGGCTTCATACAGAGTTTATCAAGTTCTGATACTTTTTTGTATTACCTTTATACACATTGATCACCATTTGCACTGAATCTAATTTCAGTTGGAAAGTAACTATAAAATGATTATATAATTAATGGTTTAATTTGAGAACCTAATTTTTCAACACACACTGTGCCACATTTTGTTACACATTCAAAATCTAACATAATTAGAAATATTTTCTTCAAAAATAGAGAAAAATGTTTACAGACATTGCCAAACTCAGATAATGGAAAGCATTGAAATTGCATCATATTTTCATAATTACCTTATTACAATTATTTCACACATTTTTGAAATTTGAGCAAAAAATACAAAGTTTTCATGGAAATGCTAATACTGTCAACAATGTAAGAAAGTATCCAGATGAATTTATATATATTATACATGGAGAAATCAGAATAACAACCAGTACCAGTCTATCAGAGTGCACTTGCAACCTATAATGAATAAACATTTTGAACACAAGCTATCTCACCTGGATTATA
>NW_013687901.1:0-1142 GCF_000517525.1 Limulus polyphemus | reverse complement strand
ACGACCATATTGAATAATAATTACACTTACCACACTGTGAATAACACGACTGTATTGTACAAATATTACACTTACCACACTGTGAATAACACGACTATATTGTACAAATATTACACTTAACACAGTGTGAATAACACTACTATATTTGTTATTCAGAGTGTGGTAAGTGTAATATTTGTACAATATAGTCGTGTTATTCCCAGTGTGGTAAGTGTAATATTTGTACAATACAGTCGTGTTATTCACAGTGTGTTAACTGTAATATTTGTACTAGTGTTATTCACAGTGTGGTAAATGTAATATTTGTACAATACAGTTGCTATATTGTACAAATATTACACTTATGTGTTATTCACAGTGTGTGTAATATTTGTACAATATAGTCGTTAACACACTGTGAATAACAATATTACAGTTAACACACTGTGAATAACACGACTGTATTGAATAAATATTACACTTACCACACTGTGAATAACACTACTAAATTGTACAAATATTACACTTACCACTTAACTGGAATATTTGTACAATATAGTAGTGTTATTCACAGTGTACAATATAGTCGTATTATTCACAGTGTCGTTATTCACAGTGTGGTAAGTGTAATATTTGTACGATATAGTAGTGTTATTCACAGTGTGTTAAGTGTAATATTTGTACAATACAGTCGTGTTATTCACAGTGTGATAAGTGTAATATTATTGTAATATTTGTACAATATAGTAGTGTTATTCACAGTGTGGTAAGTGTATATTTGTACAATATAGTAGTGTTATTCACAGTGTGGTAAGTGTAATATTTGTACAATACAGTCGTGTTATTCACAGTGTGTTAACTGTAATATTTGTACAATATAGTCGTTTATTCACAGTGTGTTAACTGTAATATTTGTACAATATACTAGTTATTACACTTACCACACTGTGAATAACACGACTATATTGTACAAATATTACAGTTAACACACTGTGAATAACACGACTGTATTGTACAAATATTACACTTACCACTCTGTGAATAACACGACTATATTGTACAAATATTACACTTACCACAATTTGAATAACACAACTATATTTACAAATATTACACTTACCACACGGTGAATAAAACGACTATATTGAATAAATATTACACTT
>NW_013687900.1:0-1142 GCF_000517525.1 Limulus polyphemus | reverse complement strand
AAGAAATATCTCGGTTCAAGGAACAAGATGTCAGTCTGAATAAGAGAAAGAAAGATCTCGGTTCAAGGAACAATATGTCAGTCTGAATAAGAGAAAGAAATATCTCGGTTCAAGGAACAAGATGTCAGTCTGAATAAGAGAAAGAAAGATCTCGGTTCAAGGAACAAGATGTCAGTCTGAATAAGAGAAAGAAAGATCTCGGTTCAAGGAACAAGATGTCAGTCTGAATAAGAGAAAGAAAGATCTCGGTTCAAGGAACAAGGATCAAGATGTCAGTCTGAATAACAAACAGAAAGATCTCGGTTCATAGAACAAAGTTAAAGAATTCAGTTTTAACAAGAAGGAGAACGATCTCGGTTCATGGAACAAAAATAAAGTCCCAGTCTCAGCAATCAAACACAGATGAAAATCTTATTAGAAAATTACCACTTCGCGAAGTATCATTGCTAAAAGCTGGACTAACCACATTTTCTGAACGTGAGTATGGTCGAGAAAGTAAAACGAGACTTCTAGAAGAGATTTAGTGTTAAACTGATTTAATACTTAAAATTGACAAAATATCTACAAATGCTTTTATATCTAAGAAACTAACACAATATCTGCAAGCGAGCGAATATTGAAAAGAAAAATACGAGGAAATAAAATAAATGTGGTTTAATAAAATTAACAAAAGGTATAACCTTTGTATTCTTAGCCAATAAACCTAATTAAGTAAGGTTGTGTTGGAGACGTGGTTTATCATGGTTTTCTACATCAGAAATACACTGTATTATATATATATACACACACACACAATCTCACACTACTAAAGTGTTAATACTGACGTTTAATTTATTTCTTTATCACTTGGTATAAACCACTCAATAACAAACCTTAAAATATATCTTTAGTTCTGATCTTTCTCGACTAGATCCAATGGTATTCTTCACTTATTAATTCTGCTATCCTATGAAAGAACTCCCATTTCTGGTGGAACTCTATCTATTAATTCAATGATATTTCTTAATCTGAAAACAAAAACTATCTATAACATCCCTACGTCCTTCAGTACCCTAAATATTTCACATACTTTTGACTAAAATCTCATCTTTATAAACCAGGAACAGCACTCAGTTCTCTACACCTTTCATATCATCCTGGTT
>NW_013687899.1:0-1142 GCF_000517525.1 Limulus polyphemus | reverse complement strand
TATGGAACCTGTACCTGGGTAAAACTTGACCTTATAAATATATGGAACCTGTACCTGGGTAAAACTTGACTTTATAAATATATGGAACCTGTACCTGGGTAAAACTTGACCTTATAAATATATATATGGAGCCTGTACCTGGGTAAAACTTGACCTTATAAATATATGGAACCTGTACCTGGGTAAAACTTGACCTTATAAATATATGGAACCTGCAACTGGGTAAAACTTGACTTTATAAACAAATGGAACCTGCAACTGGGTAAAACTTGACTTTATAAATATATGATCTTTTGGTTGAAACTGGCAATTCTTCACACATGAGCGTCGATCTGGTTCTATAAACTAGAAATGTCACCCTACCAATGAAATTAGTAGTCGTGAGGTTTCAGTGTTTCGTACGGCTGCTCTCTTTGCCAATTACGTTATTACAAATACAAAACACGTGCTTTAATATAAATCTGTCGATGTTATCCACCCACGTAAACTGGCGTGATTTCGAACAGTGGTTTAGTAAGAAAGTGTTAGGTCGTATCTCTATCACGGTTTGGATCCCACTATACCACGAGATGATTTGTTCTTTTGGATGTGAAAATCATTCGTAATTGAAATTATGGATGAGTGTCTCCGTAAAGATCATTATTTGTTTTTGTTTTTTTTTTACTTGTCTGGTCCGAGAGCCATCTACAGTTTTAGGAAGAACTAGAAGACAGGTAAGTCTGCGATATATATTCAATTCATCGCTCTATGTCAAAATATTTGTGACACAAAATCTCTGAGTCTCATGAAGACTGGCAGCTGGAAAGTGAAAATTACAATATCTTTTATAGAGGGTTTCGATGAAGCCTCTGGCTTAACTGTGGCCTCGCATGGCCTGGTGGTTGAACTCGCAACCTGCAGGTCGCCGTTTCGAATCCCATCACCGAACGTGCTTGCTCTTTCCGCCGTGGGGGTGTTACAGCGTACGGTCAATCCCACTTTTCGTTGGAAAAAGAGTAGCCCAATGAATAGGTGGTGTTTGCTAGCTGTCTTCCCTCTAGTCCACCATTTCTAACGTAGGGACGGCTAGCGCAGACAGCCCTCGTGTAGCTTGGCACGAAATTCAACAAGAACAAATTAAACTAACGTAGCAAGCATATAGA
>NW_013687898.1:0-1142 GCF_000517525.1 Limulus polyphemus | reverse complement strand
GTTCTGTGGAGTTTTGCAACTATTGAACACAACAAAACTCAACAGAACAACCTGTACAACAGTCACAAAACTCCACAGAACAACGTGTTCAATAGTTGCAAAACTCCACAGAACAACCTGTACAATAGTCACAAAACTCCACAGAACAACCTGTACAATAATTGCAAAACTCCACAGAACAACCTGTACAATAATTGCAAAACTCCACAGAACAACATGTACAATAGTCACAAAATTCCACAGAACAACCTGTACAACAGTCACAAAACTCCACAGAACAACATGTTCAATAGCTGCAAAACTCCACAGAACAACCTGCACAACAGTCACAAAACTCAACAGAACAACCTATACAACAGTCACAAAACTCCACAGAACAACCTGTACAACAGTCACCAAACTCCACAGAACAACGACTGTTGTACAGGTTGTTCTGTGGAGTTTTGCAACTGTTGTACTTGTTCTGTGGAGTTTTGCAACGTTTGTATTTTGATGTTTCTGTTACAGCTTAAAGTCTTACATGTGAATTTTTACGTTATTAACTTTCCAAAAATGTGTGAGTTCTCTAGAAGTACCAATGGATTTTACACTATATATAATGTTGAACACGATAATGGTGATTTTTATATATATATTCACACGGAGTGTCAAGATTGATAATGAGGTGTTAGCTAAATGTTTCAACAGTGATAGACTTTCTGCTTGTATTACTAATTAACCATATGTTAATAAGTGTATTTAGGTATTTATTAAACAAATTTGATTAATTTTTCATTAACAGGGCCATGTTGATTTCACATACGAAGTTTCGAGGTCATTGTCTTCATGCCAAGGAGTAATACTTATAGTTGATGCTAACCAAGTAAGATGTTTTTTACTTATTTTTAATTAGATTTATTTAGCTTACAAGTTTCTGGGTGTGAAGCTTAGATGACAGGTTTGTGTATTTTACTTGATGTGAAGTTTGGATGACAGGTTTGTGTATTTTAGTTGATGTGAAGCTTGGATGACAGGTTTGGGTATTTAATTTGGTGTGAATCTTGGATGACAGGTTTGGGTATTTTAATTATCGTGAAGCTTGGATGACAGGTTTGGGTATTTTAGTTATTGTGAAGCTTGGATGACAGGTTTGGGTATTTTAG
>NW_013687897.1:0-1142 GCF_000517525.1 Limulus polyphemus | reverse complement strand
ACCTCTAGAGTTATTAATATATTAACAGTGTTGAAACCACCTCTGGCATTATTAATATATTGACAGTGTTGAAACCAACTCTAGAATTATTAATATATCAACAGTGTTGAAACCACCTCTAGAATTATTAATATATTAACAGTGTTGAAACCACCTCTAGAATTATTAATATATCAATAGTGTTGAAACTACAACTATTTACAAAATTAATTAATTAAACATTGGAATAGGTGGCGTATTGTATACTTTTTTATTTCTGAAATAGTTTAATAAAATATCCAGAATTTTCATATGAATATTATATTTGAGAATAAGGTATCAAACTTTCAGCAGACCTTGCTTACTTAACACTACTTTCTAAATCAACACAATTATTTTTTCTATAAAGTGTCAACAGATGCAGTTAACTTGTTGATTTGTTACAATATATATATATTAATATATAATATTATTTATTATAATCCTTTTACACATAAAGACTGAATTTTATTGATTTGCAGTTATACAAGTATTAAAAGAGATAAATTAAAAGTTAAGGTGGAGCCACAATCGGAGGTTCACACAAATTGTTTCTTGATTTAAAAGAAAATAAATCCAAACCAAGGTCTAAATATGATGCGAATTTTACGAGTGGAAGAAAAGTGTAGAATTAGAAGTAACATTTTTATTAAATATAATTTTTTTTGTTATTCTTAAAATGTATTAATATCTATATTATATATTAAGATCTTGACTAAAGTATTTTTTATTTTTAAACTAAGATTTAAAAAATCTCTATCAAAATATTTATTTATTTTCAGATTAAGATTTAGATGATCTTAACTAAAGTGAATTTTCATTTTAATATTTACATAATCTTGACCAAAATATCCGTTTATTTCCAGATTAAGACTTGCATAATACAGATCAAAGTACTTATTGTGTTTTTCTAGATCATAAATCCTTGATCAAAGTTCTTAGCAACTTACCTCAGAGTAAAAAGTTATCATTGGAATTTGACGGTTTCTACCATTTAACAAAGCTGATAGCGATAAACCAGAATCATCAAGAGGCTTAGCAGGTGTAGGCAGCCTTTTAATGTCCCAGAAAAACTTGTCGAAATGTTGGCAGAAGTGTTTGGTGGTCAGAGTGTACAATACTGG
>NW_013687896.1:0-1142 GCF_000517525.1 Limulus polyphemus | reverse complement strand
GTGACTGCTGACGCAACAATATATTGGTATAGTGGTGGATCCAGAAATTTTTGGGTGGTCACAAAAACAAATTAGCCTTTCCTTTGAAGCAACAAATATCACTTGGGAGCATTAACTTTTTGAAAAGGATAAGTGTACACAAAGTTAAACTGGCACACAAGGTGTATTTATTTAACTATTTATAATTACTAGATACATATTGTATAATATCTAAATAAATTTTCTTTATAAAATCTATTTCAACGTTTATGATTATAAAAAAAATACTTCTATCACTTTTAAAAGTTAATTCAAAATATTTTCAAGTAACATTGAAAAATTATTAAATTTTAAGAAATTAACTGATATTCAAAAGCAAACACAAAGACAGGTACATGAAAAATATACATAATCCTAGGAAAAGTAACCTATTGTCATGATTACAATAAATTTTCTTATGATGGGACATACTAAACCTGATAAAATCTGTTAACTTTATCTAAAAAAGTCTTGGCAGTTTGGATTATATGCAGTTGACATGTGGTCATGTCACAAAGGTACTAGTATGCTCTAAAACACCAATATCACAGATAGGATCATTGAGGACAATGTTACTTGACCTGTTAGGGTGGTCCAAAAACTTTTGAAATGCTGTCTTTTTGAAGATTGGTAGGTCCAGAAAAATCTATACATGGACACGGGAGGTGGTTAGAAATACTGCAATATCACCGCTAAATCTGTCAGTTTTATTACAAACAATAATCTTTTTTGATGTTTTTTGTAGTCTCTGGTACTATCTGCTTTTTGTATTACATTTACATTGTAAAATAAGGTTGTATTGAAATCATATTTGTAGATCAATACCAAATTTCCTAGTGGCCACAAAAGCTTTACTTCTTTCACAACTCAAAGTCCATATGTTTTTATAAAGCAAATTTCAGTATTGAAAATAATAGGAAAATATTAATTACATCTGTAAAACAGCCCAACACCTTACTTATTAGCTTGGACAAAAGTTAGTTGAAATTCATAGAAAATTGCTAACATCCACTGTTGAAAGATAAACTTGTTCACACTGAATAGTGAAAAAAAATCCTATTACCACACACACACACACACACACACACACACACACACACACACACACACACACACTACTAGTA
>NW_013687895.1:0-1142 GCF_000517525.1 Limulus polyphemus | reverse complement strand
TCTGTTACCTGTACGTTACAATGTGTATTGGGCAACAATGTTAAATTTGTTACTTGTACATTACAATGTGTAATAGAGGGTTAGGCCTACCTCATGTTATTAACAATCGTGATGTGCCGAAATTTCACGGTTACTTTCAAAATTTCAAAACTTAAGAAGGTTATCTTTTCATTAAAACTCCGATAAAGAATGTAAATAACCTATTGAAAAAAACAGGGTACATTTAAAACATCTAAGTGTAATTTACAAACGTTTTGCAACATAAATGTAGCCTAACTACAACTTCAAAATAACTCAAACGAACATCCTGGTTTTCAATGAACACATTTCTCTTTTCTAACACATGAAGCTAAAAAAATAATAATAATAATAAGCTGGATTCCTTCGTGGCGACAGACGACGAAATTTGAACTGATCATGTCAGACTTAGCTGTGTAGCCCCTGGGACTTGCACGTTACGAGACAAACCTTCAAACACTAAACATGTATAACATTCCTTCCATGTCAGACTTAGCTGTGTAGCCCCTGGGACTAGCACGTTACGAGACAAACCTTCAGACACTAAACATGTATAACATTCCTTCCATGTCAGACATAGCTGTGTAGCCCCTGGGACTAGCACGTTACGAGACAAACCTTCAGACACTAAACATGTATGACATTCCTTCCATGTCAGACTTAGCTGTGTAGCCCCTGGGACTAGCACGTTACGAGACAAACCTTCAGACATTAAACATGTATAACATTCCTCACATGCTAGACTTAGTTGTGTAGCCCCTGGGACTTGCACGTTACGAGATCATTCTACAGAACATTGAACTGTAGTATAGATACTTACTGACACGATTTTATAATTAGCAAATCGAATGGGAAGTAATGCGTTGTTAAAAAGACCTGTCTCTAGTCTCATGTATAACCCAAGGAAACAGAGTCTTATTTACAAACCAATTTCTTGACTTTCTATGATACAGAGAACGTGATTGGTGAAAAGCAGCGTGGATTCTGTATTCATTATGACACAAGAAACGACACTCGATATATAGAGAATGACGTAAAGCGATTGAATGTTCTTCAATCTACGGTAATTATAAATATTCAACCTACCCGTACACAGATCAACCTACCCGTACACAGAGTGTTTG
>NW_013687894.1:0-1142 GCF_000517525.1 Limulus polyphemus | reverse complement strand
AATAATACAAAGTACTTAACTTAGTTGTTAGTAGCTGGTAATTAAGTTAAGTACTTTCTATTATTATTACCAGCTACTAACTAAGTTAAGTACTAACCCAGGCTGACATTATTATTGTCTGATAATCAACACACCTGGCCATGCTAACATTATTTTTTTCTGATAGTCAACACACCTGGCCATGCTAACATTATTATTGTCTGATAATCAGTACACTAGCCCAGGCTAACATCATTATTGTCTGATAATCAATACATCAGCCAGGCTAACATTATTATTGTCTGATAATCAATACAGCAGCCAGGCTAACATTATTATTTTCTGATAATCAATACACCTGGCCATGCTAACATTATTATTGTCTGATAATCAACACACCTGGCCATGCTAACATTATTATTGTCTGATAATCAGTACACCAGCCAGGCTAACATTATTATTGTCTGATAATCAATACACCAGCCAGGCTAACATTATTATTGTCTGATAATCAATACATCAGCCAGGCTAACATTATTATTGTCTGATAATCAACACACCTGGCCATGCTAACATTATTATTGTCTGATAATCAATACACCTGGCCATGCTAACATTATTATTGTCTGATAATCAATACACACCTGGCCAGGCTAACATTATTATTGTCTGATAATCAACACACCTGGCCATGCTAACATTATTATTGTCTGATAATCAATACACCAGCCAGGCTAACATTATTATTGTCTGATAATCAATACACCTGGCCATGCTAACATTATTATTGTCTGATAATCAATACACCAGCCAGGCTAACATTATTATTGTCTGATAATCAATACACCAGCCAGGCTAACATTATTATTGTCTGATAATCAATACACCTGGCCATGCTAACATTATTATTGTCTGATAATCAATACACCAGCCAGGCTAACATTATTATTGTCGGATATGCAGTATAGCAAATGAACCAGTTCAGCACTACTACTTATCCTGATATGCGGTATAGCAAATGAACCAGTTCAGCACTACTACTTATCCTGATATGCAGTATAGCAAATGAACCAGTTCAGCACTACTACTTATCCTGATATCCAGCTTGACACATGTTCTCAAAGACAAAATATTGATTTAAAATGATAATTGTTAGTATTTAG
>NW_013687893.1:1417-2096 GCF_000517525.1 Limulus polyphemus | reverse complement strand
ACATAACGTTAACAAGCTAGTTAGATAGATGGATAGATAATGGAGTTAGGTAATCGTATAGGCTACTAACCACATAACGTTAACAAGCTAGTTAGATAGATGGATAGATAATGGAGTTAGGTAATCGTATAGGCTGTTAACCACATAATGTTAGCTAGCTAGTTAGATAGATGGATAGATAATGGAGTTAGGTAATCGTATAGGCTGTTAATTACATAACGTTAGTTAGATAGATGGATAGATAATGGAGTTATGTAATCGTACAGGCTACTAACCACATAATGTTAGCTAGCTAGTTAGATAGATGGATCGATAATGGAGTTAGGTAATCGCATTGGCTGTTAACCACATAGTGTTAGCTAGCTAGTTAGATAGATGGATAGATAATGGAGTTAGGTAACCGTATAGGCTACTAACCACATAACGTTAACAAGCTAGTTAGATAGATGGATAGATAATGGAGTTAGGTAATCGTATTGGCTGTTAACCACATAATGTTAGCTAGCTAGTTAGATAGATGGATAGATAATGGAGTTAGGTAATCGTATAGTCTGTTAACCACATAACGTTAACAAGCTAGTTAGATAGATGGATAGATACTGGAGTTAGGTAATCGTATAGGCTGTTAACCACATAACGTTAGCTAGCTAGTTAGATAGATGGATGGATAATGGAGTTA
>NW_013687893.1:0-464 GCF_000517525.1 Limulus polyphemus | reverse complement strand
TATAGGCTGTTAACCACATAATGTTAGCTAGCTAGTTAGATAGATGGATAGATAATGGAGTAAGGTAATCATATAGGCTACTAACCACATAATGTTAGCTAGCTAGTTAGATAGATGAATAGATAATGGAGTTAGGTAACCGTATAGGCTGTTAACCACATAATGTTAGCTAGCTAGTTAGATAGATGGATAGATAATGGAGTTAGGTAATCGTATAGGCTGTTAACCACATAACGTTAGCTAGCTAGTTAGATAGATGGATAGATAATAGAGTTAGGTAATCGTATAGGCTGTTAACCACATAACGTTAACAAGCTAGTTAGATAGATGGATAAATAATGGAGTTAGGTAATCGTATAGACTACTAACCACATAACGTTAGTTAGATAGTTAGATAGATGGATAGATAATGGAGTTAGGTAATCGTATAGGCTGTTAACCACATAAACGTTAGCTAGCTAGTT
>NW_013687892.1:0-1143 GCF_000517525.1 Limulus polyphemus | reverse complement strand
TAACTTACAGAATTCTCCTAATATAATGTTGATATGACTTACCATAGGCATTGTACATTTTGGGGCCCAAGTCAGGTCGTACAAAGCATTCTGGAAGTCGACCAGCCAAGTTCAAAAGTCCATTTCTGTGAGTGTACTCTGGCAAAGGGAGTACTTTCATTAAATCCTGGAAGCGAAAAGGCAGTAGTTCACTGAAGTCTTCACCAGGTGGCCAGTCCTTCAACTTCAGCAACATGTAATCTCCATCATCATCTTTCATTCGCTCTGGTTGTAATAGATTGTAATTAGCTACCAATAACAGTAACTATTTTCTTTTTCTATCAAGAAAAAGTGTTCAAGCAGAATTTTGAATTCTGTCAGAAATTCCTCAAAAGTTAAAAAAAAAATAACAAAAAATCAAACCACATCAAAGACTTTTTTTAATACTTTAAATTTGGTAAGATTTCTACGTAAGGAATATTAATAATATTCTAAACAGTTTAGGAAATCTTGAAAACAAAGTCTTTACTGATAGTTATCAACTAAAGCAAATTAACACATTATTATTAGATCTTTGAACTTTTTTGAGTAGTTTTAACAAAACTCTTAAATGATACAATCTGAACAAATCTACCCTTAAGTTTAGAAACAAGGCATTACACTATCAAAACACTAGTATTCCTAAACTGACATTCTCAAGCACACAGCTATGCTATGGTAGTTAGAAAAACAAGACAATACACTAGATAAAGACAAACTAACATCTTCAAGTTTATATCTACACTATGGTAGTTTAGGAACACAGAGTAGTACACTATGGAAACACCAGATGCAACTAAACTGACATTCTGAAGCTCAGAGTTATGCTATGGTTGTTAAAAAAAAACAGAGCAATACACTATACAAACACTTGTATAACAGATTATTATATATATTAGCATGCACAGTAGCATTAACTAATTATCGTGGTTCTAAAGAAAACAAAATGCCAATCACTTCTTTTAATGTAGATTTGTAGTATTTTATATTACTTTCTGTGGGTGGAAAATAACCTGAGGTGTTTTCTTTTTCTTTTTGTACATGTTTGGCCTAACGTGTAAAGTTTAAGTAAATACACACTACTCCAGACACTTTGTATCTGAAAATTAATCTCAGTAAAGAGAC
>NW_013687891.1:1469-1964 GCF_000517525.1 Limulus polyphemus | reverse complement strand
TAGTTACGGCCTTGATCTGAATGCAGTTCATATGGCATACCAAATCTGAAGAAGAAGTCACTAATAGCCGAAGCTACAGTTGTAGCTTCCTGATTTGGTATTGCATATGCCTCAGGCCACTTGGTGAAATAATCCATCACCACACAAATGTACTTGTTTCCAGCACGAGTTTGGGGCAGAGGACCAGCAATGTCGACGGCTACTCTTTCCATTGGTGCACCAACTTGATATAACTTCATTGGAGCACGTCCCTTATGCTTGGGTCCCCTTTTAGCACAACATGTACTGCATGTTCTGCACCATTCTTCCACATCTTGTCTCATACCTATCCAGTAAAATCTGGTGTCGTAGGTGACTCAATGTTTTCTTAACTCCGAGATGTCCTCCTGTTACAGTATCACGAGATTGACGCAGCACAACTTCCCGTAACTTTCTCGGTATAACTGTTTGCCATGTCGACACTTTCCCATCTGCAGTTTCCCATCTCCGGAGAAG
>NW_013687891.1:0-648 GCF_000517525.1 Limulus polyphemus | reverse complement strand
GATTATTTCACCAAGTGACTATTACCGATAATAGGACATTTCCTGATGAAGCAGATGAACCCTCTAATAGCCGAAGCTACAGTTGTAGCTTCCTGATTTGGTATTGCATATGCCTCAGGCCACTTGGTGAAATAATCCATCACCACACAAATGTACTTGTTTCCAGCACGAGTTTGGGGCAGAGGACCAGCAATGTCGACGGCTACTCTTTCCATTGGTGCACCAACTTGATATAACTTCATTGGAGCACGTCCCTTATGCTTGGGTCCCCTTTTAGCACAACTTGTACTTCATGTTCTGCACCATTCTTCCACATCTTGTCTCATACCTATCCAGTAAAATCTGTGTCGTAGGTGACTCAATGTTTTCTTAACTCCGAGATGTCCTCCTGTTACTGTATCATGGGATTGACGCAACACAACTTCCCGTAACTTCCTTGGTATAACCGTTTGCCAAGTCGTCACTTTTCCATCTGTAGTTTCCCATCTCCAGACAAGAATACCATTTTCAAGCTTTAACTGGTCCCACTGCACCCAATAGTGCTTTGTTACAGGGCTTAGACTAGACACCTTCTCCCTAGCTGGGTGCACAACACTTGCTTTTAGGAAATCAATCATTGGCTTCAAATCTTGGTCTTTCTCCTGTTCT
>NW_013687890.1:0-1143 GCF_000517525.1 Limulus polyphemus | reverse complement strand
CTAAGTAAGTTTTTTCCTTCCCGATTTGTAAAAAATCCTTACGTTATAGAAAAAATGGATATTATTTTCTAAATCTGCGTAGCTGAATTATGGAAAATCCGTGACTAAAACCAAAACAACTTTATAAAGTTTTAAGTTCGCAAGCCTTGTCATAAGACATTAGTATTGGACCTATCATATCTTTAAACACATCCTTTAACTGGTCTCTTAAGGATTTTCAACTTTAGAAGAGTGTATAATAATAGCGTAGTTACATTTAAGGTTTTACTTTAAAAAACGATTTTATTAATAAAATTGTTGATGTTTTCTTTTCATAGTAAACTTTCGTATCTACCGGTGCACAACTCTTTGTTCAATGTTAAACATTTTTGCTTAACAACAAACAAACAAAATTTAAACAAAGGATAAAAATTCATAGTCAGCCAGATCAGCAGCAACGTTCCCTAGTGGCTTAGTGGTAAGTCGGCAAGCTTAAGACTTTAAAAATCGGGTTTCAATACCCGTGGTGGGCAGAGCACTTATTTTATAGTTTTGCGCTTAGCAACAACTGCATCAAACTAGCAGTCACCTGAACGGCATGTTTCAAAAAAAGCTTTGTGTACCACACTAAACACAATACTTTGTTTAAACAGGTTCGTAATACTTTTTCTTGGTTGAATGCAACTTCACACTGTTTCAGAAAACTAGCAATTCAAGTTTTTTTATGATTATTATAATTAAATCTAATTATGTTATAATAACATTTCAAAACATGCGAATACGAGACACATAAAACTTCAGTGTGATAACATTTGAAAGTACAAATCTGTAGGGAAAAATAATAATGTATTCAGCATTTCAGTCAAATGACTTTCATTGGGATTCTAATCTTTTTATTTTCAATGAATTAGAAATATTGAATTATGGAACTAAATTGTTTCTGAATTAGTTCTCAATTGGCTGTAACAATTTAGTACAAGTTTCTTTACTTTGCTGCAGTGAAATATATTATGTTATACATGTGTGTGTGTATGTCATATCTATATAAATATAATATTACTCTCTGTCCATGTAACTACTTCGCAGGGTGTGGATGGATTTTACACCAAAATTGGTATGGATCGAGGTTCATTAGGTCCATGGGGAGATACATACAAAGTTTCA
>NW_013687889.1:0-1143 GCF_000517525.1 Limulus polyphemus | reverse complement strand
TATAAGTTCTTCTATTGAAACTAACTTCAAGAGTATACAGATTAACTATACACGTTCTGTAACAATGTTTATAAGTTCTTCTATTGAAACTAACTTCAAGAGTATACATATAAACTATACACGTTCTGTAACAATGTTTATAAGTTCTTCTACTGAAACTAACTTCAAGAGTATACATATAAACTATACACGTTCTGTAACAATGTTTATAAGTTCTTCTATTGAAACTAACTTCAAGAGTATACAGATTAACTATACACGTTCTGTAACAATGTTTATAAGTTCTTCTATTGAAACTAACTTCAAGAGTATACATATAAACTATACACGTTCTGTAACAATGTTTATAAGTTCTTCTACTGAAACTAACTTCAAGAGTATACATATAAACTATACACGTTCTGTAACAATGTTTATAAGTTCTTCTATTGAAACTAACGTACTAAAGTAACGTACATACCTTTAGTCACAGAATAAAGGAAAACGTCCAAGATAGCTACGAGCGTTTAGTGTGCTAAAGGGCCTTGAAAGTGTAATTATTATATATATGTCACTGCGCATGCACACAAAAGTTTGAAGTCCGCTCACTAGCGGCTAGAGGAGTTTCTCGTACGATGTAATTCAAGATAATTTGTAGATTCAGCAATTCACAAGGTTACGTCATAGAGTACACAGTTTATATTTATATCAGAAAGTTTCTCGTTGTATTAAAGTTTAAATAGATATATAGTCTTAATGGAACTATAGTACATAAAATACACATATACAGTGTTATTTCATCATACAACAGTAGTACATAAAATACACATATACAGTGTTATTTCATCATACAACAGTAGTACATAAAATACACATATACAGTGTTAATTCATCATACAACAATAGTACATAAAATACACATATACAGTGTTAATTCATCATACAACAATAGTACATAAAATACACATATACAGTGTTAATTCATCATACAACAATAGTACATAAAATACACATATACAGTGTTAAATCATAATACAACAATAGTACATAAAATACACATATACAGTGTTAATTCATAATACAACAATAGTACATAAAATACACATATACAGTGTTAATTCATAATACAAACATATTACATAAAATACACATATACAGCTTTAG
>NW_013687888.1:0-1143 GCF_000517525.1 Limulus polyphemus | reverse complement strand
ATATATATATATATATATATATGTATGTGTGTATTATATATATGTGTGTGTGTATGTGTATTATATATATATATATATATATGTGTATTATATATATATATATATACAATGTATGTGTGTATTATATATGTGTGTGTGTGTATTATACATATATATATATATGTATTATATATATATTGTAGTGTTACATATCTATTTGATATAAATATAGGTTACTTGACGGTGATTAAACGGAACAGAGACCGAAAACTCAACTCCACGGTCCGGCAAGGTAGCCACTGGGCAGCGTAGGGTCAGTTGATCGAAAGAGTAATATTATCTTTGTTAATTGTATATTTTTTGATACAACAGCCCTCCAGTGGCACAGCGGTAAATCTGAAGGCTTATAGCGGTAAAAACCGGGTTTCTTTTAGGGGGGAGAGCACAGATGGCCCATCGTGTAACTTGTGTTTAATTTCAAACAGGACAGATGTATTATAGTTTCACATTTTCGAGCACAAGCTTCTCATCAATTAATGGGATACGTGTGTAATATCGACTATCTACAAACTGTACAACACATTCTAATTTCTTCGTAGGCATTTGGATGTTTCCTGGCGTGGGAAACTCGGCACGTGAGTATTCCCGCACTTAACGATTCAAAGTATATTGGAATCAGTGTATACAACGTAGTAATAATGTGTGTTACTGGAGCAGCCGTTTCCTTTGTGCTCAGAGAACACCAGGATGCTGCCTTCATCATCATCTCTATCTTCATCATCTTCTGTTCTACCGCCACCTTGTGTTTGGTATTCGTCCCAAAGGTGAGACTGGTGAGGGCAAGACTTGTATATATCTTTTTTTTTAAATTTATTTTATTACTTATATTAAGTGTGATAGTTCTTTTAAAAAACTCGTGCATTTCTTTTATACATTTCTCATTAATTACTTTTCTGTTTTTAATTTTTAAGTTAGTTAAATTCGAATTACTTTATCCCAGTTAGTTAGTACGTTTTGAAGGTCATATGCTAGAATAGCTATTTTTTTCCATATCTTCAGGCTATGATGACCTTTTATTTATATCACTCAATGAGACAAACGTGTCTCCAATAAGACTTATGAGTTGTACTTTCATAGCACTTAGATCAGTTGTACTTTCATAGC
>NW_013687887.1:0-1143 GCF_000517525.1 Limulus polyphemus | reverse complement strand
CTAAATAGTGTTACAGAAGAAAAAATTATTGGTATCATACTTGTGGCTCTCCCGTGAACCATTTCAATGATTCAATGTCTTTTCTAAAGTAGGGAGACGAAGGTTGAAAACAGTATCCCAAGTGTGGTCAAACTAATGATCTACACAAAGAAATTATAAACTTGTTGGACGTGTATGCAATATTTCTTGAAATCTAATTTGCCTTGCCCCTAACAACACCACACCGATTCGATGGTTTAAAACACTGATCATGCAGAACGCCAATATCGGACAGGTTCTCAGCCAAAAACAAGAGGTAGAGGGTATCTCATTGAGGTGTTTAAGATTGTTAAGGAAATCGATTGGTTTGTTGCATCATCTTTTTTCGTATTAAATGGTGTGAATGAAAGGGAACACCGATATCAATTTTGGCAGGGTATGATCACTTTCAACTAAGACACCTTTGATTTTCTAACGGGATGTTCGTTTTTTATAGGTTGGCTTTAGATGAGTAGATGCAGATTACTAAAGGGAAGGCTTGATAAATATTTGAATGAAAAGGAGAGGTTTTGAGCTCTTTATATTTATTTTAGAGTTTATTAAAGTAGATGGGGCGGCTAAGATAGATCGAGTGGTCCATTTTACATTAAGTTATATGAAAATGTAGTTCGTTCTATTAATTTCTAGAAAATAGTGAATACAATATATAGCCTTATTTTGTTGTATCAATTAGTAGAACATTAATAAAGGTATACACAGTAAAATAAACCGATTTTTCTGTTTGCAATAACTGAGTTCTATTTTTTCGATAACCTAGTTCTCTGTTTGCGATAATAAATTTTTGTCTTTTCTGCAACTGAGTTCTGGGTTTTCGATAACCGAGTTCTGTGTGTTCCACTTCTGAGATATGTGTTTTCTATAACTTCTTTTTTTCGTAAACTGGGTTCTATATTTTGAATAACCGAGTATTGTGTTTTTTTATAAGTAGGCTCTATGTTGTCTGTAACTAATTTCTGTGTTTTCTATAACTCAGTTTTCTGTTTTCAGTAAGTGAGTTCTGTATTCTCGATATCGAAGTATTTTCTTTAAATGAGTTACATGTTCTCGATAACTGATTTATGAGTTGTTTAACTGAAAGCTGTGTTTAACTGCGTTTGGATAATC
>NW_013687886.1:0-1143 GCF_000517525.1 Limulus polyphemus | reverse complement strand
GACTTGAATCAATTGTTGAGTTGGACAAATAGTTGGTAAACGGACATTATATTAGTGAAAAACATGCATTTGGTTTATCATACTTTGGACCATGTGTTTAGCATAGATAGGAATCCATTTAATAGACTGACTGGAAAAAATCGATATTAGCATAGCAATAGATAGATCATTCAAATCATTGAGGCAGTCCTCTGTTTCCAGCAGTAAAACTAATAGAATTTAGGAGGTATTCATAGACATAGTGGCTAGAAGTCAAAAAAGATGATCATCTTATTATACAGATCATTAGTTTAGCCTCATTTGAAATAATGAGTGCAGGTTCGGTCTCTTGATTGAATAAAGTATATTGACCTATTGCAAAAGGTTCAGAGGAAAGCTACTAGATTGATTCCTGGGATGGAAGAATTATCTAACGGAGAACTTTTAAAATCTCTTAAATTATTTTCTCTTGAGAAAAGAAATGTAATAAGTTTATCTTGTTAAAAGTTAGAAGATTATCCAGGGGATCGATAGAACAAAGTCCTCCAAATTCTTGGTGCTGTATTTTAAGGACAATAGGATAAGAAGGCACAAGCTTATGATTTAGAAAAGACAGACTAAATACTAGTTAAGTTTTATAAAAGGGTGACCAGTTTAAGAGTTTGTTTGTAGTTAAGAATAAAGCTACACCAAGGACTATCTGTGCTCTGTCCACCACGGGTATCGAAACCCCGGTTTCTAGCGTAGTAAGTCCGCAGACATCCCGCTGTGCTATTGGGGGCAATTAATTTAATAGAATTAGTTGCCTTAGGCAGTACTGTAGGATGTCACATTATAAGAGGTTAAAAAGGGAAATAGGTTATCAACAGAATAAGAAGGGCGTGATTTAACTTTGGTCTTGTTTTCAGGGGTAGTTGTGCAGGACAACCTTGAAGGACCAAAGGGGTCGTTACTGTCATTATGTTATGATCATTGGTAATGCAACTCGTTAGCACTTTTTACTCAAAGACGGAGATATCACTTTTCGCTGTATAAAACAACTATATACACACATATGCGTGTGTGTGGTAAACAATTGAGCGTTTAATATTCCTAATAAATACTTTGCTATATATATTTGCTCATAGGTTAGATTGTTTGTTTGTTTTTGAATTTCGCGCAAAG
>NW_013687885.1:0-1143 GCF_000517525.1 Limulus polyphemus | reverse complement strand
ATTATTCCATATACTATATTAATAGTATTCCATATACTATATTAACATTATTCCATACACTATATTAATATTATTCCATATACAATATTATATTATTCCATATACAATATTAACATTATTCCATACACTATATTAATATTTCATTATATTACAATACTTTCATTACTGTATTCTCAAAATTTCATTGATTTTCCTTATCATTTGAAATGTTTATTCTTTATCTCATAGTTTGTTTGTTTTTATTTTTCATGTTAATTTAAAACTATATGCTGTTGTTTTTATATCTGTTATCCTCTGAATCACTACTGTTAGGCTTAACAAAGTCGGGTCGTGTGTTCTGTTTCCTAATTATATTCCTACTCATCCAATATAATCACATACTAATGTCTAGTTTTCTCTGATACACTACTGTTAGGCTTAACAAAGTCGGGTCGTGTGTTCTGTTTCCTAATTATATTCCTACTCATCCAATATAATCACATACTAATGTCTAGTTTTCTCTGATACACTACTGTTAGGCTTAACAAAGTCGGGTCGTGTGTTCTGTTTCCTAATTATATTCCTACTCATCCAATATAATCACATACTAATGTCTAGTTTTCCGTCCAATAGGTACATTTTATCAGCTCAGTACTTGTATATTATTATTATTTTCTCTGGTGAGTCAACTTGAAATAACTCACCGTTCCTTTCCATTGACCATCAAACGCCTCCACGCTGAGTGTGTATTCTTGAGCTTGGGAAATATCCAGTTGTCGAGTGACGTTAATGGTACCAAGATGAGGATCTATATCGAAGGGAACTGTAACAAAATAAAAATGCAGCCTTGTAAGACGTATTGCTTTCCACAGTTCCTTCTATCAAGAACAAACTGTTAACCTTACATGATAACCATACAATAAACTTCAATAAATTCCATAACGTATATAAGTATAACGAGAAACTCACTATTCCTGTGTTCTTCAGCGAATGAATACCGTAGTTTGGTGTTCTGGACAGTATCCTTGTCTGTAGCTTTAACACTTTCAAACACAGTTCCTACTGCCACGTTCTCGGACAAAAACTGATAATAAACTTCTTTCTCGAATTCTGGAGGATTGTCATTGATATCCTGGATTATTACAACCACCTGTAATACAAATC
>NW_013687884.1:0-1144 GCF_000517525.1 Limulus polyphemus | reverse complement strand
CTTGCATATTTTTGTAGACCTGAAGTGTAGTCAACGATCTGAGTTAATCTTCCTAATATTAAATACCCGCGCTCTGCTGCAGAGTTCAAAGACTCCTACATGATTCACAAAGGCACCGATGTACCGGTCAAATTCCCCCATTATACCCGATTACTTCTATAGTTATGCCGGAAAGTAAACCCCCTTAGGACAGCATTTTCCGAAATGTGGGGTGCGACCTCCAGTGGGTTTAAATGATCTTTGGGGGTGCGAGCGATTATGGTAGAGTCAATAGTGCATTAATGCAAACTTAAGCGTTTTAATATATTTTTTATGAATGAAAATTATAGGTGAATACTACAACACACATATATCATCTTAATGTGTATCCATGTATTATATCTAGTCACTTAACTCCCTCTTTCACTCATTTAAAAAAGAGGGTGTGCGCAAGAAAGCAAATTTATTAAAGGGGGAGAGGCGTGGATGATAAAAGTTTGGGAAACGCTGCCTTAGGAAACCCGCCCGTGTAGTACTTGAGCACGTGTTTGTTCCAATTAGCTAGTGAGTGGAAGTATGAACAGTTTCAAACATGGTGATCCCCAGTCCACCTACCAAGTTTTGTCCTGCTCCCCGCACCCATAATAATAACCATACGAAAGAGAATCGTTTAATAATTTTAGTTCTATCCTGTAGATTCGTTAAAAATAAATACAACAAACAAATGTATATATATATATATATATATATATATGCACACTAAAACGCTTTTGTGCGCATGAGCCGAGAGACAACAACTTTGTACAGAAATATATTTCGTTAATCTTGCCCTATAGCTGGTAGAGAGCTGTGTTTGTTTGTTTATTTTAGAGCAAAGCCACATCGGGCTATTTGCTGTATACGTTGTGGGGAATTGAACCCCAGAGTTTAGCGTTGTAAGTCCGTAAACTTACCGCTGCTCCATCAAGGGACGGCAGGGAGCTACGTCTGTCCGATCTGACAAGGGGTTAAAGTAATGTGATCATAATTTTCTGAAGTCTTTAGTAGTTTTTTACCAAACTATTAGATGAAAAAATGCGTATTATGAAGCTTTAACGAACGTTCCAAAATTACTATTATTTTCTTTTTACAAAATTATCCTTAAGAAAGAATAATACAAGTAAAG
>NW_013687883.1:0-1144 GCF_000517525.1 Limulus polyphemus | reverse complement strand
AATATATTAATATAACTACGTTTTACAGTAAAGTAACTCACTCTAATATAATAATATAACTACGTTTTACAGTAAAGTAACTCACTCTAATATAATAATATAACTACGTTTTACAGTAAAGTAACTCACTCTAATATAATAATATAACTACGTTTTACAGTAAAGTAACTCACTATAGAGTGAGTTACTTTACTGTAAAACGTAGTTATATTATATATTGTAGTTATATTATTATATTTTTATTAGCGTGAGTTACTTTACTGTAAAACGTAGTTATATTATTATATTAGATTGAGTTACTTTACTGTAAAACGTAGTTATATTATTTTATTAGAGTGAGTTTCTTTACTGTAAAACGTAGTTATATTATTATATTAGAGTGAGTTACTTTACTGTAAAACGTAGTTATATTAGTTTATTACAGTGAGTTACTTTACTGTAAAACGTAGTTATATTATTATATTACAGTGAGTTACTTTACTGTAAAACGTAGTTATATTATTATATTACAGTGAGTTTCTTTACTGTAAAACGTAGTTATATTATTATATTAGAGTGAGTTATTTTACTGTAAAACGTAGTTATATTATTATATTAGAGTGAGTTACTTTAGTGTAAAACATATTAGAGTGAGTTACTTTACTGTAAAACGTAGTTATATTGCACAATATAATTACGTTTTACAGTAAAGTAACTCACTCTAATATCACAATATAATTACGTTTTACAGTAAAGTAACTCACTCTAATATAATAATATAACTATGTTTTACAGTAAAGTAACTCACTGTAATATAATAATATAAATACGTTTTACAGTAAAGTAACTCACTCTAATATAATAATATAACTACGTTTTACAGTAAAGTAACTCACTCTAAGATAACAATATAACTACGTTTTACAGTAAAGTAACTCACTCTAATATAATAATATAATTACGTTTTACAGTAAAGTAACTCACTCTAATATACTAATATAACTACGTTTTACAGTAAAGTAACTCACTCTTATATAATAATATAATTACGTTTTACAGTAAAGTAACTCACTCTAATATATTAATATAACTACGTTTTACAGTAAAGTAACTTACTTTAATATAACAATATAACTACGTTTTACAGTAAAGTAACTCACTCTGA
>NW_013687882.1:0-1144 GCF_000517525.1 Limulus polyphemus | reverse complement strand
AAAGTATTTCAGGGTGAGTAACTGTTGATTTTTAATTTAGTATTATAGGATGAGTAACTGTTGATTTTTAATTTAGTACATCAGGGTGAGTAACTGTTGATTTTTAATTTAGTATTTCAGGGTGAGTAACTGTTGATTTTTAATTTAGTATTTCAGGGTGAGTAACTGTTGATTTTTAATTTAGTATTTCAGGGTGAGTAACTGTTGATTTTTAATTTAGTATATCAGGGTGAGTAACTGTTGATTTTTAATTTAGTACATCAGGGTGAGTAACTGTTGATTTTTAATTTTAATCTTAATTCAAACAGATTTCTGATTACATTCTTTTCTTTCCTCTTTTTTTTCTGTTCCTCAATGTTAAAAACACATTTTGATGTGCTTTGAATCTGTTGTGATGTTGTTGATAATATTTTATAAACCAAGTGTAAGTTTTCATGTGTTATGCACTGTTCCAGACTCAGCCCTAAATCAAGCACTCCTGTCAGAAACAATTCCAAGTCTGTCTGCCCCAGTTTGTCTACTAGTACTGATCTCTCATCTTTGTCATCTCTACTTATGAATCCCATACCTAACATCCAGGCTTCAATAAGCACTAATCAGTCTGTCTCGCATAAAATGTTGACTAAACAATTTTCTGTAGATAGTAGTCTATTCCTTCCAGGGCTTTCTGCATCTGGAGATACAGATAAACACTCTGTTAGTAGCAAGACACCATTGTTACCTTGTAATGACCATTGTTTCTCTTTACCCTCGTCCACTTCAAACATCATAGAAGAAAGTAGCGTATTATCATCTAAGAAGACAGATACAGGTAATTTATAGACACAGTCTCCATTTATAGATATATAACCAAAATTTTGAAGAAAGGTTTAAATTTACTCTCTAGTGCATCTTATAAGATTGAATCAACATCAACTTTCTTTGGGATAAAAATAGTCTCCACTGTTTTAAATACCGTTTGAGGTAGACTTTATCCCGTGAAGTTATGCTTTTCATCTTCTCTGAAACTGATATATTAGCAACCAACTTAATAACAATAATAATTTATCTCTTATATTTAAACAAGCATGCAGTGGTTCATAAACATGAGTCTAAGAGATACACAGAATTAGTTGAGAAATGTGATGGTTTGGTCTTAGTTCAT
>NW_013687881.1:0-1144 GCF_000517525.1 Limulus polyphemus | reverse complement strand
TTTCCTACCTTAGATGAGTCAGAATTCGCAGCAAACTTCTTACCTTGGATGACGTCAGAAGCATCATGGCTGATCGTTGTAAGATTTGTCTTGCTGCCTTTATTTGTGATCGACGTCTATCATCTCTCACATCCTAAAATATATAAAAAACAAAAACAATAAAGACGCGTCAAACAATTTACTTTGTGACACTAACGGAGGAATAATGTTTTCCCTTTTTAAACTAGTATTTTATTTTGTCATTGTGACTTATAATTGCCACAGAAATGTTTATAGAATCTGATATAAACAGTTATATTGTGGTCAATAAGTTATAAAGTTGGAGGAGTAGACTGTAAGCATAATGCATACGATTTCAAAAAAAAATGTTTAAGTTTAATTTATATTTATGAAAATGTATTTATATATATCGTTTCTCAAAAATGTAAGTCTTTATTATTGAAAGCAATACTCCACACTCATATTTTATATACATGCTACAAATCAAGAGTGTTTTCCTTTACTTTTCTCACTACAGTAATCTATTAAACTACTCAATTATTCTGTCCCACCAGAGCGAGAGTTCAGGGTCCTTTCGGACACCATCATTTTGAAAAAAATAAACGAGAGGTCAGAGTTCATTCAGGTCAGAACTCTGAACTTGGCAAAAGTTGAATTCAGGTTATTCTGAGACACGAAAGGTGGCTCAGTGACCATCTAGGTCAGGTCAAGGGGTCATTCTAGCAATTTTTGTTGTATGTTCCCGAACTGAGCTCCCTCTCAGCTTAGGTCATTGTGACGATATGTATAAAGGCAGAACTCAGACCAACGCATAATGAGCATGCTAGGAGCAGAGACATGTTATTTTATATATACATAAGTACAGGGACAGATCACTTAAGTATACGTTGGGGCAAAGACATGTCACTCTAAGCATACGTAAAAGCAAAGACAGGTCAATCTAAGTATAAGTTAAGACAGAACGGGTCATTTCAGAGCAGGAAGAGGTCACTTTAAGTTTACGTAAACATGCTTAATAGAAATTCAGTTCAGGTCTTTTAGAATACTGAATGTCACTAGAATAACACAACGTTATGGTCATTTCGATTTTTGTAACAACACTCGGTCAGCACTAATATCAGTTCACTATCAGCAAGTGTTAGGG
>NW_013687880.1:0-1144 GCF_000517525.1 Limulus polyphemus | reverse complement strand
TGGAACAGTAGCACTTACATTTAAAACTACAAAAACGCTGATTAACATGTTAAATCATTACCATAGGAACACTAGTACTTAAAAACTACATAAACACTATTTAACAGTTCAAACCATTACCATAGGAACACTAGTACTTAAAAACTACAAAAACACTATTTAACAGTTCAAACCATTACCATAGGAACACTAGTACTTAAAAACTACAAAAACACTATTTAACAGTTTAAACCATTACCATAGGAACACTAGTACTTAAAAACTACATAAACACTATTTAACAGTTTAAACCATTACCATAGGAACACTAGTACTTAAAAACTACAAAAACACTGTTTAACAGTTTAAACCATTACCATAGGAACACTAGTACTTAAAAACAAAAAAACACTGTTTAACAGTTCAAACCGTTATCATAGGAACACTATTACTTAAAAACTACAAAAAACTATTTAACAGTTTAAACCATTACCATAGGAACACTAGTACTTAAAAACTACAAAAACACTATTTAACAGTTTAAACCATTACCATAGGAACACTAGTACTTAAAACTAAAAAACACTGTTTAACAGTTCAAACCGTTACCATAGGAACACTATTACTTAAAAACAACAAAAATGCTATTTAAAATTTTAAACCAGTACTACTGGAACGGTAACAATTAGAACAAAAATACTGTTTAACAGTTTAAACCAGTATTACTGAAACAGTAACAATTACAACAAAAATACTGTTTTACAGTTTAAACCATTACTACTAGAACGGTAACAATTACAACAAAAACACTGTTTATCAGTTTAAACCATCACTACTGGAACGGTAACAATTACAACAAAAATACTGTTTAACAGTTTAAACCATTACTACTGGAACGGTAAAAATTACATGTTTATCTATGAGTTAACCTGTATGGTTTTTATTTCAGTAGTATCCATGTTTATCTATGAGTTAACCTGTATGGCTTGTATTTCAGCAGTATCCATACTTATCTATGAGTTAATCTGTATGGCTTGTATTTCAGTGATATCCTTGTTTATCTATGAGTTAACCTGTATGGCTTGTATTTATCTATGAGTCAACCTGTATAGCTTGTATTTAAGTGATATCCATATTTATCTATGAGTTAACCTGTATGACTTGT
>NW_013687879.1:1191-1891 GCF_000517525.1 Limulus polyphemus | reverse complement strand
ATCGTTAAATCTTGTGTCTTCTTATTGACATTACACAGTATCGTTAGATCATGTGTCTTTTTATTGATAGTACACAGTATCGTTAAATCTTGTGTCTTTTTATTGATAGTTACACAGTATTGTTAAATTGTGTGTCTTCTTATTGACAGTACACAGTATCGTTAAATCTTGTGTCTTCTTATTGAAAGTACACAGTATCGTTAAATCTTGTGTCTTCTTTTTGACAGTATACAGTATCGTTAAATCTTGTGTCTTCTTATTGACAGTACACAGTATCGTTAAATCTTGTGTCTTCTTATTTACGGTACACAATATCGTTAAATCTTGTGTCTTTTTATTGACAGTACACAGTATCGTTAAATCTTGTGTTTTTTTATTGACATAACACATTTTTTTTAAATCTTGTGTCTTCTTATTGAAAGTACACAGTGTTGTTAAATATCTTGTCTTCTTAATGACAGTACACAGTATTGTTAAATCTTGTGTCTTCTTATTGACATTACACAGTATCGTTAAATCTTGTGTCTTCTTATTGACAGTACACAGTATCGTTAAATCTTGTGTTTTTTTATTGACAGTACACATTTTTTTAAATCTTGTGTCTTCTTATTGAAAGTACACAGTGTTGTTAAATATCTTGTCTTCTTATTGACAGTACACAGTATTGTTAAATCTTGTGTCTTCTTATTGACATTACACA
>NW_013687879.1:0-444 GCF_000517525.1 Limulus polyphemus | reverse complement strand
TAAAAAAACACAAGATTTAACGATACTGTGTACTGTCAATAAGAAGAAACAAGATTTAAAGATATTGTGTACTGTAAATAAGAAGACACAAGATTTAACGATACTGTGTACTGTCAATAAGAAAGTGTACTCTCAAGAAGAAGACACAAGATTTAACCAATAAAAAGACACAAGATTTAACGATACTGTGTACTGTCTTTTAAATCTTGTGTCTTCTTATTGAAAGTACACAGTGTTGTTAAATATCTTGTCTTCTTAATGACAGTACACAGTATTGTTAAATCTTGTGTCTTCTTATTGACATTACACAGTATCGTTAAATCTTGTGTCTTCTTATTCAAGATTTAACGGTACTGTGTACTGTCAATAAGAAGACACAAGATTTAACTATACTGTGTACTGTCAATAAGAAGACACAAGATTTAACGATACTTTGTAATGTCA
>NW_013687878.1:0-1144 GCF_000517525.1 Limulus polyphemus | reverse complement strand
ATAATCTTTAGTTAATTATAAGTTTTATGTAGTGTAATCAATAGTCTTTAATTAATTATAAGTTTTATGTAAAATAGAGTTTTTCACCATCTCTCTCTCTCTCTCTCTTTCCTTATTTGTTTAGCATAAAGCTACAAAATGGGTTATCTTTGCTTTGCCCACCACAGGTATCGAAACCCTGGTTTTAGCACTATAAGCCTACATATTTATCGCTGTGCCACTGGGGGGGGCTCTTTTGTTATAATCACCTGGTTCAAAATATTTTAAAAAATTACTTGAGGCTGAACTACGAAACTGTTTGTTTACTCTAAAAGAGTTTAAAAACATAAATGATTTCGTGTAAAAAAATGATAATTACTAAAGATCTTTAATTTCAATTTCTTGGGTTATTGTTTAGGATAATTTAACAACCATAAAACTTTCTTTCGTAGCTTTGAACAAACTTTATATTTTATACTATTTGTATGTGAAAGTCTTTAAAGCGAAACCACTGTCTGTGGGAACTTTATGGGTAATAGTAGTGGTCTTTATGGATTTAATAATCGCTTAGAGAAAAAAAATGTATATTAAAATGTTAATGGAAAAATCTCCTGCAAATGTCGTGTAATTCGAAGGAAAAGGAGATTCTTGGTTTTCATTATTCGCGTGTTCTGTTTAACAACCGAATGAATGACGTCAAAGTGAGAACACGTGCTTGTCTGATCTGAAATCGGATTTCCTGAAGTGATCTTAGAGAAAAAAAAAAGTTGTCGTTTACCAAATTGCCTTCTTTCTCCCCAACTTTCTTGACTCTGAAATTCGTCTGATCAGACGTTCAAACTACGCCTGCGCAGACTTACCTTGCTTTTTATAAATTATAATTTCTACAAAATATGTTTTGTTTCATTAAAAAAAAATATAAATACTTCGTTTACAACATCAGTAGATAAAGATTTGATATATACTCAACATTCACACATGTTAACTTCAAAAATATAATATATAATATTTGATTCCTTTTTTTAGCAACAGTTCACACTAGAACACGCACTAAACCTTCAGCCCCTGAAATTAGAAGTGAATGTAGTAACCTATGAATTAAACTACGATACAAAGATATTATAATATTGTTTAAAAGGATTATTGTATCAAAAGAATAGGTAGT
>NW_013687877.1:0-1144 GCF_000517525.1 Limulus polyphemus | reverse complement strand
AATCCGGATATATCTTCTGAGTGACTAGCCAATAATGAAATCTACACAAAGTGATGGTACAATGTTTATATAACACACATATCTTCTAAGTGTAGCCACTAAGGGTATGTACACAAAGTGATGGTACAGTGTTTATATAACACATATATCTTCTAAGTGTAGCCACTAAGGGTATGTACACAGAGTGATGGTACAGTGTTTATATAACACACATATCTTCTAAGTGTAGCCACTAAGGGTATGTACACAGAGTGATGGTAGAGTGTTTTATATAACACACATATCTTCTGAGTAAATAGCCCATAATGGAATCTACAAAGAGCAATGGTAGAATGTTTATATATCAGACATATCTTGTAACTGTATCCAATAAGAGTTACATGGTATAAAAAGTTAACAGTGTTATATGCTATATAAGTCAAAAATATTGAATACCATAAAATGTCAACAGATATTTGTTTAAAATGTTAACAATACTATGTGTTTTCAGTAGGAACAGTTCTACTAAACCTGATAAATGTTGTAAGTCATAACTCACATATTCACGTGTGAGCATTTCAAAGAGAAATCCATTATTCTACAACGATAATTACATTTTGTGTTATATACAAATCACAGTTACAACGTTAGGAAAACATCACTCAAATCTCTATGAAAAACCTTGGTCACGTGAACTGAACACTTGTCATGCAATGATATAGCCCAGATTTTATGAAATGGACTTGAGCATTTCATAAATTTATGTTAGAGGGTCATTACTTTCTTAGGTCAAGGTGTAACGTGATCATATTGTGACGCAACGAGTGTATTCTTGTTGCGTGATGCATAAGGTTGTAGTGCTGTAACCCATAGCAATATGACGTCTTCACTTTATCAATTGTCAGTTTTAAACAGGAAGTATTGACGTGTATGTGAAAGTCGAACACATACTCTCGTTATCTTCATACCGAGTCTTCGAAAAAATATCTAAAAACTGAACCGTTACAGCGCAGTATTATTGGATAAAAATAACAATGTATCACTCCGGCAAAGTACACTTATCATAACCAAGCCCGTAGTCAGAAGGGGGAGGGATTTCGGGGTTGAGACCCCCCCCACACACACACACACACTTTTGTCGAAGTTCCGCTCGCCTATTAATTTG
>NW_013687876.1:0-1145 GCF_000517525.1 Limulus polyphemus | reverse complement strand
ATCGTAGAAACTTTTTTACCAAAGCTATAATTTACTTTGACTAAAATACTTAAAGGAGTAAAATATTCTAGAAACATTTTACGAAAGCTAAAATTTACTTTGACTAAAAACTACTTAAAGGACTAAAACATTCTAGAAACATTTTACAAAAGCTATCATTTACTTTGACTAAAAACTACTTAAAATACTAAAATATTCTAGAAACATTTCACAAAAGCTATAATTTACTTTGACTAAAAACTACTTTCTGGACTGAAATATGCGAGAAACATTTTTTCAATTATAATTTACTTTGATTAACTACTTAAAAAAGAATAAAATATCTTAGGAACATTTTTACCAGAGCTATAATTTACTTTGACTAAACTACTTAAAGGACTGAAATATGCTAGAAACATTTTTATCAACTATAATTTACTTTGATTAACTAGTTAGAAAGGACTAAAATATCCTAGGAACATTTTTACCAAAGCTATAATTTACTTTCACTAAACTACTTAAAGGACTAAAATATTCTAGAAACATTTTATGAAAGCTATAATTTACTTTGACTAAAACTACTTAAAGGACTAAAATATTCTCGAAACATTTTACGAAAGCTATAATTTACTTTGACAAAACTACTTAAAGGACTAAATATTCTAGAAACATTTTATTTCAGCTATAATTTACTTTGACTAAAAACTACTTTAAGGACTAAAATATTCTAAAGACATTTTATTTCCGCTATAATTTACTTTGACTAAACTACTTAAAGGACTAAAATTTCCTAGAAACATTTTTACCAAAGCTATAATTTACTTTGAATAAAAACTACTTAAAGGAGTAAAATATTCTAGAAACATTTTACGAAAGCTTAAATTTACTTTGACTAAAAACTATTTAAAGGACTAAAATATTCTAAAGACATTTTATTTCAAGTTTAGTCAAAGTAAATTATAGCGAGATGATATGTTTCTACAACATTTTAGTCATTTAAGTAGTAAAATATTCAAGAAACATTTTAGGAAAGGTATCATTTACTTTGACTGAAAACTACTTAAAGGACTAAAATATCGTAGAAACTTTTTTACCAAAGCTATAATTTACTTTGACGAAAAACTACTTAAAGGAGTAAAATATTTTAAAAACATTTTAAGAAAGCT
>NW_013687875.1:0-1145 GCF_000517525.1 Limulus polyphemus | reverse complement strand
GTACACCCCACCTAATCATCAATAAGATATAATATATGTACCACCCCACCTAATCATCAATAAGATATAATATTACAATATTTAATACACTGACCAGAATTTAAAATTTCTTCCTATTCTTATCCTTCCTGCAAGTCCCACAAACCTGCACATACATCAAGCTTATGATCCTGCAAGTCCCACAAACTTGCACATACATCAAGCTTATGATCCTGCAAGTCCCACAAACTTGCACATACATCAAGCTTATGATTAAATGGAAAATCAGATCATATTTGGTCAAGTCAAAAAAATCAGTTCTCCAGTACATAGTACTATATTATAATTTGCATTCGATGAACACTAAAATGGCTTCTTTTGCTTCAGTTCCTAGAACTTCTTACAGAAACTTTGTATTTCAGTTTTACTATTTCACTTGAATTGTGCACGTTTTTCATTAACAGACAATTTAGAAGTTTTAGAACATAACGGTATTTCAGATGGTGACGACCAACTCACTTCATTCACTCCTGGATTAACTATGATTTAATAACTTCATTCAACACATCATTCAAGTTGATACATCACAACATACAATTTACATATATATCCATTAATCTTCATAAACTTCATTTTAATCCTTCCCCATGTTAATTCTTATATATAATAGTCGTCCTATTGTACAGTTGTGCCTGTTGTAAATGCTTGTCTTGCTCTTTATTGGATGGGCAAGAAATATCCATCTTACTGTTCTTTATAAACTGTGGGCTACAAAACAAAGAAGGGTTCAAAAGAAAGCACAGAACTGAAGCTGGAATTTAAAGATGTTGCATATGTACACGTGCTTTATTCTTATATTATAGCCAAGTACTAACCAGTGAGATGAAAAGTTGGAAAAATAATAATAACCAGATGTTTGAGGGTTTAGGCCAATAGATAGGAGAGAAAAAAAAACACATCTTATATTTCTATTCTGGCAAGATCTAGGGCAACATAAAAACTTTAAAACATAGAGTATTATTCAGTAAAGTTTTAAATGCACACATGTACAGGTATAAACAGGAAAAGTAGGAATTGATAATGTTATACAAAAAACACAAGAGATTGTAAGATTAAAATTTGTGATAGACTGCTCCTGCCTTGTTTGTTTAGGTTTCAGTTTTTAT
>NW_013687874.1:0-1145 GCF_000517525.1 Limulus polyphemus | reverse complement strand
TAAAGTAGTTTCTTGCAGGAGTCACTAAATTCCATCCAACCTCGTATTGGATTCTGTTCTACACCAATCAGCTTTCCCATACGTTGCTATCACAGCACTTACCAATGAGAGAACATTTCCTATCAGCTAACAGTCTTGACCCATCAATTTGTCGATGTTTAGTAACCAATAAGCTTTCCCGAACGTATGATTTCACTGTCACTCTTATGATGCACAGAAGGCCTCTAAGTTCGGTTCGTGTTTTTGCTGCAATGGCTCGCGAATCGTAAATTCTCGAACTTACAATATGGCCACACTCCCCACTAGGCTACGCCCGCTCATATTCCAGGTGATTTGCTCGATCTACTTCGAATCTAAATGACGTAATGTATGTCTGTCATGTCGTGTTACACATTACATGGAAGACATACAATACGTGTTACACATTCGTGTTACACATTACATGACAGACATACAATACGTGTTACACATTACATGACAGACATACAATATTATTGTATGTCTGTCATGTGATGTGTAACACGTATTGTATGTCTTCCATGTAATGTGTAATACGTATTGTACGTCTTCCATGTAATGTGTAACACGTATTGTACGTCTTCCATGTAATGTGTAACACGTATTGTACGTCTTCCATGTAATGTGTAACACGTATTCTATGCCTTCCGTGTAATGTGTAACACGTATTCTATGCCTTCCGTGTAATGTGTAACACGTATCCTATGACTTCCGTGTAATGTGTAACACGTATTGTACGTCTTCCATGTAATGTGTAACACGTATTGTATGTATTCCATGTAATGTGTAACACGTAACGTGTGTATTCCATGTAATGTGTAACACGTAATGTGTGTATTCCATGTAATGTGTAAAACGTATTCTATGCCTTCCATGTAATGTGTAATACGTATTCTATGCCTTCCATGTAATGTGTAATACGTATTGTATGCCTTCCATGTAATGTGTAATACGTATTGTATGCCTTCCATGTAATGTGTAATACGTATTCTATGCCTTCCATGTAATGTGTAATACGTATTCTATGCCTTCCATGTAATGTGTAATACGTATTGTATGACTTCCATGTAATGTGTAATACGTATTGTATGACTTCCATGTAATGTGTAACACGTAATGTGTGTATT
>NW_013687873.1:0-1145 GCF_000517525.1 Limulus polyphemus | reverse complement strand
CTTTTTACATAAAATATTTTAAGTTCATATTTCTATGAGATATCATGTTTATAGACAAAATATTAACTTTTTACATAAAATATTTTAAGTTCATATTTCTACGAGATATCATGTTTATAGACAAAATATTAACTTTTACATAAAATATTTTAAGTTCATATTTCTATGAGATGTTATGTTTCTAGATAAAATATTAACTTTTTACATAAAATATTTTAAGTTCATATTTCTATGAAATATCATGTTTGTAGATAAAATGTTTTTTTCTTAAAATATTTCAAGTTCATATTTCTACGAGATGCTAAGTTTATAAAAAAAAATCTTTGTTTTTTTTAAATATAATGTTTCAAGTTGATATTTCTAGGAGATGCCATGCTTATACATACAATATTTCCTTTTTCTACATAAAATATTTCCATTTCATATTTCTAAAAAATGTTATGTTTATAGCTACAATATTTCCTTTTCTACACAAAATATTTAAAATTCATACTTCTATGAGATGTTATGTTTACAGAAATAATGTTTTCTTTATTTACACGAACTATTTCAAGTCTATATTTATACGAGATGTCATGTTTATAGAAACATTTTTTCCTATTTATACGCAAAATATTTCTATGTTTATACCTAAAGTATTTCCTTTTTTTTAGATGCAATATTTCAAGTTTACATTTCTACGTGGTGCCATATTCATAGGTACAATCTTTTTACACATGTTTTCAAGATTCTATTTCTACGAGATGCTATGTTAATAAAACTATTTCCCTTCTTACATAAAATACCTTATGTTTAAATTTGTACGAGGAACCAGGTTTTATAGGTACAATATTTTTATTTTCAAGTTAATATTTCTACAAGATGACATGTTTCTAGAAAGAATTTCAAGGTTATATTTCTTCGAAAATTTACGTTTATACGTATAATATTTCCTTTTTGTACGATGTGCCAGCTTTATAAATACAATTTTTCGTGTTTTTCCATAAAAACAAATTTGAAGTTATATTTCTATGAGATGCCATATTCATATAAAAATCTCCTTTTTAGATAAAACATTTCAAGATGTTATTGTTATAGAAAGAATCTTATCTTTTCTATATAAGATATTTCAAGATGCTATTGTTATAGAAAAAATCTTATCTTTT
>NW_013687872.1:0-1145 GCF_000517525.1 Limulus polyphemus | reverse complement strand
CTTAGTGGATTCATCCATGAGCATATCTTCCTAACTTGCAGATATCATTGCTGTGTAGGTCTTCCCAATGTAATCAGTGCAGACTGTCTGCATAAACAACCAACCCCTCTTATGAGCCTTGAATTTGGCCTGATAAATTGTCCAATTCTCCATTGGTTCGAGTCAGTAATGCATCTCTTAGATGGCTGCCTTCCAGTCATTTTACTGCTCCTCTTCTAGCTGTTCTGTGGCACCCAAGACAGGGTAATCCAAGTTTGAATCAGATATTAGACAGCCTGTTCTTGAGTACATCAATTCCAGGCAGTAATCTACCTGATACACTTTACGAAATGGCTGAGTTTCACTTTTGCTGTTCTCTTAAAAATAAGGGAGCAAATTCTGCTTGGCATCACTCAAATAGGCCTGTGGTACTGGCCAAAGTTTCTCCTTTACGGGTTTCCAACCATTGCCTGGCTGAGATGGTGCAGGGCGATAGTCATACTCTGGTTGGTTATTGTTCCAGGGAAGTAGGTGATACGTTACTTGTGGCAAATCATCATACAGCCCTACTCGGCCTCAGGTGTCATCAAAAGCCATGATTGACCTCGTGGATACCTCTAAGCTGGGAGAGGCTCACCATGCCATGGTTCAGTTTTAATCTATGAGTGCCCACTGTCTTCCAGGGAAACAGATCTGGCTGGGGCAAGATTGGATTCATCGGGGTGATCCAGACATCACAGATCTTCCTGTGGCTGTATGCTGATCGATATCATGGACCTTTTCAGCATAAGCAAAAGTAATATGTTCAGGAGAAGACTCCTCCTTGACTTAACATACTTCTTTTACAACTGTCTGTCTCCAGTGGTAAGCTCTCCACCTTGGTCATGATACGTTTACATCCAGAATAAGCAATTCTTTCCAGTAAAAGTGTTCCTTTGAATTCGTTTAACTTAAAAGAAGGGCTAGTACACGTCTTAGCAAAACAGGAGAGCCTGCAATACATTTCTATGGTGAATACCAAAATTGTTTCTTTTCTATTTATTTGTGGTATTATCAGATGAATGAATTTCTGTACAAGTATTAGATAGGTCTGCTTAATAGCGTCAACTGAGCATGAAGGAAAGTGAAAATAATCATCTTACGCAACACAAAAAGTGTGTATACTT
>NW_013687871.1:1400-2315 GCF_000517525.1 Limulus polyphemus | reverse complement strand
ATGTGTTAACGACATACCATCCCCTCTTTTTTCCTTTTCTATAAAACTTATCCTGGTGTAAGCACTTTAACGCGACCATCGGTAGAACCAGTGCCAGAATCAATTACATCAACATTAACAATAGTTGCTCCACCAAAACCATCATTGCAATTTATAAAGCTTTCATTAGACCCCTTTTCGAGTACGGTAACGCATGTAATATGACTAATAACGAATACAGCAGAATATAGATTCTTCAGAATAGAGCAATCAAAATAGCTCATAGACTTCCAAATTTCACTCCAGCGGAATATCTCTATCCACTAGCAGAACTACCTTTCTTAAAAAAACGCTTTATTAAACTCGCTACTCGTTATTACATACGTACATCAACAGGGAACACACAAACACAAGAATTTGCCTGATCGCGTCAACTGCAGCTTCTTGGGTCAGGTATATTTTCCCATTAAACATGATCAATAAAATCACGACCTAAGTGAGTTTTACGTATCCGTACTTCAGTATATATATATGCAATAACTTACCACTTCATTTCCAGCTCTGGGCACTGAATACCTATATTTATTCGGCACTTATTCAGTGAAAGTGGTTTTCTCCGGGTACTCCGGTTTCCCCCACATAAAATTTTCGGCTATTGGATCGGTAGATCTCAGGCTCTGAAAAGGACCGCATCCAGCATGATTAATCGTAATTCATAATTAACTTAAGTCTTTAATTGAATTCGAATAATTATTTTGAAAGCTTAATTTTTTACTCCTGAAAATTTAACGCACACCATCTTATTCCAGTCTTAAGTTTAATTCTTCTTTTATGTTAAATATATGTAATATCTTAGAATTTGAAACCCGCACGAGCAGAGAGATGCAACGTGTAGATTAAAACAATAACACTACTTGAAATGTAGTCTGGTGTGAT
>NW_013687871.1:0-1145 GCF_000517525.1 Limulus polyphemus | reverse complement strand
TAACAACAATGATAATATTGATTTGAACATGCAACAATATATATTTCTCGGCTAATAATACTTCTAACAATATCATCAAAACGAAAAAGAAAAAAAATAAACTTGTAAACGAAAGATTTTTTTCCACATTCCTATTAGTTTGTTCATTTCATATTTTTATCACAAATATTTACACCTATTAGTTTTTTGCTTCGCTAACTTTCTTCGTGTAAAGAATAATATAGTTTTAACAGATTGAACCATTACATAACTAAGTTAAAAAATACATTTCAGTATCATCCTTCAGATCAACAAAAAACATGCAACTGAAAAGAGATCTTGAAAAGTAGTGGATAACAATGAGTGTATAAAGGTAACCCCATTTCTGTCTCCTGGATTAGTTGTATAACATATGTGTTAACGACATACCATCCCCCTCTTTTTTTCCTTTTCATAAAACTTATCCTGGTGTAAACACTTTAACGCGACCATCGGTAGAACCAGTGCCAGAATCAACTACATCAACATTAACAATAGTTGCTCCACCAAAACCATTATTGCAATTTATAAAGCTTTCATTAGACCCCTTTTCGAGTACGGTAAGGCAGTTAATATGACTAATAAAGAATACAGCAGAATACAGATTCTTCAGAATAGAGGAATCAAAATAGCTCATAGACTTCCAAATTTCACTCCAACGGAATATCTCTATCCACTAGCCGAACTACCTTTCTTAAAAAACGCCTTATTAAACTCGATACTCGTTATTACATACGCACATCAACAGAGAACACACAAACACAAGAATTTGCCTGTCGCGTCAACTGCAGCTTCTTGGGTCAGATATATTTCCCCATTAAACATGATCAATAACATCACGACATAAGTGAGTTCTACGTATCCGTACTTCAGTATATATATATGCAATAACTTACCACTTCATTTCCAGCTCTGGGCACTGAGCATCTATATTTATTCGGCACCTATTCAGTGAAAGTGGTTTCCTCCGGGTTCTCCGGTTTCCCCCACATTAACTTTTCGGCTGTTGGATCCGTAGATCTCAGGCTCTGAAAAGGACCGCATCCAGCATGATTAATCGTAATCCATAATTACCTTAAGTCTTTAATTGAATTCGAATAATTATTTTGAAAGTTTAAGTTTTTACT
>NW_013687870.1:0-1145 GCF_000517525.1 Limulus polyphemus | reverse complement strand
TGTAAAGCTGTGTGAAAGGAAGGCATGAAGTGCTTGTGAAAGCTGTGTGAAAGGAAGGCATGAAGTGCTTGTAAAGCTGTGTGAAAGGAAGGCATGAAGTGCTTGTGAAAGCTGTGTGAAAGGAAGGCATGAAGTGCTTATGAAAGCTGTGTGAAAGGAAGGAATGAAGTGCTTATGAAAGCTGTGTGAAAGGAAGGCATGAAGAAAAGAGCTCACCAAGCAGAATAAAAAGGAAAGAATTGAACACAACAACCCTTGGCTGCTCAAACTACAACAGAGTGTAATTTTATCAATTAGGACTATTCAGCCATACAAGGAAGTAGCTATAGAGTCAGACATTTTTATTTTTTAGTACCTAATGTATAGTCTTGTGAGACTTACAGATGTCAATTACTACAACTATTACTATATCTAATACAGTCCACTGCCTTCTACTGTCTTCCACTATATTCCACTGTCCTCCACTATCTTTTACTATCTTCCACTGTCTTCTACTGCCTTCCACTATATTCCACTGTCTTCTACTGTCTTCCACTCTCTTCCACAATATTCCACTGTCCTCCACTATCTTTTACTATCTTCCACTGTCTTCTACTGTCTTCCACTGTTTTCTACTGTCTTCCACTGTTTTCTACTGTCTTCCACAGTATTTCACTGTCTTCCACAGTATTCCACTGTCTTCCACTATATTTTACTATCTTCCACTATCTTCCACTGTCTTCCATTGTCTTCCACTGTCTTCTACTGTCTTCCACTGTCTTCCAAAACGTCATATACACTTTTATTTACATTCTTATGGTAGCCAGAAATAAACTTCTGAATAAAAATCATACAAAATGGTATACAAAATGGGATACAAAATACTAAATGTACAACCATGATATTATGTACCAAGGCTACAAAACGCTAAATGTACAACCATTACATTATTCACCACGGATACAAAACGTTAAATGTAAAACCATTACATTATTTACCAAGGGTACAAAACGTCAAATGTACAACCATGACATAATTTACCAGGGATACAAAATGTTAAATGTACAACCATGATATTATCTACCACGGCTACAAAACGTTAAATGTACAACCATGACATAATTTACCAATGGTACAAAACGTTAAATGTTCAACCATTGACATAA
>NW_013687869.1:0-1145 GCF_000517525.1 Limulus polyphemus | reverse complement strand
TTATAACACATATATATATAGTTAAAGTAGTAACACGCCTTTTATAACACATATATAGTTAAAGTAGTAACACAGCCTTTTATAACACGTATATATAGTTAAAGTAGTAATACAGCTATTTATAACACACATATATAGTTAAAGTTTGTTTACTTTCAACTTCAAAATAATAATAATAAGGTATTTAGTTGTGCAAAAATATATAGCTTGATTGGAGGATCCACGAAGCTTGATTGGAGGATCCATGAAGCTAAAAACAAAACTTTAGATCGGGTTAGTACATAAAAACAAATATTAGATCAGGTGAGTACATAAAAACAAACATTAGATCAGGTGAGTACATAAAAACAAAACTTTATATCAGGTGAGTGCATAAAAAAACATTAGATCAGGTGAGTACATAAAAACCAAAACATTAGATCAGGTGAGTACATAAAAAACGAAACTGCCCCCCACTAGCACAGTGGTATGTCTGCGGACTTCGAACGCTAGAAACCGGGTTTCGATACCCGTGGTTGACAGAGTACAGATAACCCATTGAATAGCATTGTGCTCAATTTCTGATGAATTTCTTTGAAAGGATCATACATGTACTCACCTGATCTAATGTTTTGGTTTTTATGTACTCACCTGATCTAATGTTTTGGTTTTTATGTACACTCCTGATCTAAAGTTTTGGTTTTTATGTATTCACCTGATCTAATGTTTGGTTTTATCTACTCACCTGATCTATTGTTTGTTTTTATGTACATTCATGATCTAATGTTTGTTTTTATGTACTCACCTGATCTAAAGTTTGGTTTTATGTACACTCCTGATATAAAGGTTTGGTTTTTATGTACTAACCTGATCTAATGTTTTGTTTTTATCTACTCACCTGATCTATTGTTTTGTTTTTATGTACATTCATGATCTAATGTTTTGTTTTTTATGTACTAACCCGATCTACAGTTTTGTTTTTTATTTACTCACCTGATCTAATGTTTTGGTTTTTATCTACTCACCTGATCTAAAGTTTTGGTTTTTATGTACTTACCTGATCTAAAGTTTTGTTTTTTATGTACTAACCCGATCTAAAGTTTGTTTTTTGTGTACTCACCTAATCTAATGTTTTGGTTTTTATGTACTCACCTGATCTAAAGTTT
>NW_013687868.1:0-1145 GCF_000517525.1 Limulus polyphemus | reverse complement strand
ATCGAGAGAAGAAAGAGACTGGGAACCGATACAGGGAAAGGTGTCTGATCAAGAGAGGAAAGAGACTGGGAACAGATACAGGAAAAGGTGTCTGATCAAGAGAGGAAAAGAGACTGGGAACAGATACAGAGGGAGATGTCTGATTAAGAAAGGAAACGAGACTGGGAACAGATACAGAGGTAGATGTCTGATCAAGAAAGAAAAGAGACTGGGAGCAGATACAGGAAAAGGTGTCTGATCAAGAGAGGAAAAGAGACTGAGAACAGATACAGAGGTAGATGTCTGATCAAGAAAGGAAAAGAGACTGGGAACTGATACAGGGCGAGATGTTTGATCATGAGAACGAAAGAGACTGAAAAAAATAAATGTTGAGGAGAGAAACTGAAGACAGATTCAAACTGAAAGAAAGATCTCGAGCATAATGCAAACATTCGTTGGTATAGAAAGACTTACATCCAGAGCAGGAGAGAGAAGAAGAACATATAAGGACTGAGTGACGTCAGCAGCATGGACATTGTTGTGGTATGGAACCTTGAGGTAGTGATCTTCCAGTGTCATAAGATAATTTACAGCTGTCTTCGAAGGTATATCAAACGCCTTCAGAATATCTCTGTCCTACAAGAAGGGTTGAATGACATTAAAATGTACTCTATTTTCATCGCAGGTATACCCCCCCCCCCATAGTTATACTACAGAACAAAAAGCCCATTGTGTAGCTTTATGCTTGGGTTGAATGTCATTAAAATGTACTCTACTTTCAGCGCAGGTATACCCCCCCCCCCCATAGTTATACTACAGAACAAAAAGCCCATTGTGTAGCTTTATGCTTAATAATAAACAAGTAAAAAAATAAAGTTATAAGATGTACATAAAACAAAACATGCTAAATAAATAAAATGTGAGTGGGAAATTATTAATCTAAATTTAATTTGATTGTTTTAATACTTATTCGGTTCAGATTACTATTTTGAAAACTGTATTGATATTTCAACTTTTACTTTTAGCGAGTTGGTGGTCACAGACGACATTCAGCAAAAAAATCATGAACTCTGGAAACACACACAAAAAAAGAGTTTTGAGCATTTGATTTTGAAAAATCGTTACATTTCCAAGTGAAGATGGCGATCGAAATGTTCTAGATAATT
>NW_013687867.1:0-1146 GCF_000517525.1 Limulus polyphemus | reverse complement strand
TAATGTTAGTTTGGTGTCAGACCACTTACAGTAGTGTCAGTTTGGTGCCAGACCGTTTACAGTAGTGTCAGTTTGATTCCAGACCGCTTGCAGTAGTGTCAGTTTGGTGCCAGACCGTTTACAGTAGTGTCAGTTTGATTCCAGACCGCTTGCAGTAGTGTCAGTTTGGTTCCAGACCACTTACAGTAGTGTCAGTTTGTTTCCAGACTGCTTGCAGTAGTGTCAGTTTGGTGCCAGACCGCTTGCAGTAGTGTCAGTTTGGTGCCAGACCGCTTGCAGTAATGTCAGTATGGTCAATTGAACTTTTCATACTTGTAACACGGTTTTCCTACGTCTTATACTGTTTTTATTACCGTGTTGTAACTGATGTGGTGACACGGTGAAGTTTTTTACTATGTTGTAACTGATGTGGTGACACGGTGAGGGTTTTATTACCGTGTTGTAACTGATGTGGTGACACGGTGAGGTTTTTATTACCGTGTTGTAACTGATGTGGTGACACGATGAGGTTTTTATTACCGTGTTGTAACTGATGTGGTGACACAGTGAAGTTTTTATTACCGTGTTGTAACCGATGTGGAGACACGGTGAAGTTTTTTTATTATGTTGTAACTGAGGTGGTGACACGGTGAAGTTTTTATTGGTGACACATGTATTTTTAACAAACTGAATGATAATTGGTGCACAGAGACTATTGTTGATTCCAAACTTCTCCAACAAAAATTTTTTATTGATTGTAAGACTTCATTACTCTAAATTAACATCATGTGGGAACACGAAATACGTGATGTTTTATTATAAACTTTAGCTTGGTGGTGTTATACTCTAGAGGTGTTAGCTTTGTGGTGTTATACTCTAGAGGTGTTAGCTTGGTGGAGTTATACTCTAACGGTGTTAGCTTGGTGGTGTTATACTCTAGAGGTGTTAGCTTGGTGGTGTTATACTCTATAAATGTTAGCTTCGTCGTGTTATACTCTATAAATGTTAGCTTCGTCGTGTTATACTCTATAGATGTAAGCTTGGTGGTGTTATACTCTAACGGTGTTAGCTTGAGTCATGTAACAGAAAAGATTCTTTATCAGTACATCTTGAGTCATGTAACAGAAAGATTCTTTATCAGTACATCTTGAGTCATGTAACAGAAAA
>NW_013687866.1:0-1146 GCF_000517525.1 Limulus polyphemus | reverse complement strand
GTGATCTAATATGATATAACAAGGATATAGTAATAAACATACCTGTGATCTAATATGATATAACAAGGATATAGTAATAAACATACCTGTGATCTAATATGATATAACAAGAATATAGTAATAAACATACCTGTGATCTAATATGATATAACAAGAATATAGTAATAAACATAGCTGTGATCTAATAAAGATATAACAAAGACCTAGTAATAAACATAGCTGTGATCTAATATGATATAACAAAGACCTAGTAATAAACATACCTGTGCATAATTCTTCTATTTTGCCATATTGTGTCTCTAGGCAGTCATTAACCCAATTTAACATCTCATGTCGACTGAGGTTCTCTGTTGTGGCACTGGTGGCGTACACATTAACACAGACAGGGCGAGACATTGTGGTATACTAGAGGTCTATTCAATAGAAACAATAATAATCTAAACATCTATGAAAACAGAAATGTGAGTTTAGAATCTCATGAGTACACAGGGCAAGCAGAGCATTCTGGGATTGTCTGGGGATATTTAAATAAATGCATCTCTCATCATACACCTGTGATATGGATAATAATTAGGGCTGAAAATAAAAACAAACTGAAAGTATATGAAAATGTCACAGAGCTTATAATATTTAGTCTAAAGCCAAACAAAACAAATGTGTTTGTGGTACCTTTACCTCCCTTAATTTTGATTTTTTGAATGTAACAACATAAATAAATAATCTGATCCACCACATTTTTGATCTAAAAACTGTTGTTTTTAACACAGATTCCAAGAAATCAGTGAGACAAAGTTGGATAGAAATAACTGGAACATAGGATATTATATAGTTTCAGTAAGATGTGTTAACATTGTCTTAAACAACCAAAACTCATTTAACTGCAACAGAGATTTCAAATTGTTTTTGTTGGAATTAATCAATAAGTGTTTTATCACAAACACAGGCTAGTACATGTGAGCTTAATACACATTTTTCACTTAAAAATAACAAGCAATGTCACAAGTTTGGGACAGTGCTTGAAGCCCACAGCTAGTGTTCGAGGGTTTCTTAGTTAAAGTACACTTTGTATAAAAATAACAAGTAATGACACAAGTTTGGGACAGTGCTTGAAGCCCACAGCTAGTGTTAGCATGTTTCTTAGTTAAA
>NW_013687865.1:0-1146 GCF_000517525.1 Limulus polyphemus | reverse complement strand
AATGGATTTCACGAATTTTTTTCGTCATCATGCCAGTCAATTTTATGTAACGAGTACGAAACCGTTAGAGTAAATTTATTTCGAGTAATTGTAATCTCAACCCAGCCAATTTGTCCTACAAAAGTACTATAATTTCTACATCACCAGTTATCATCGTGTTTGTGTTTTAATTACTAAAATGAAGCATGTGTTAAAGAAGGGGTAGTGACAACTTTTCTTAAGGACTGCTCCGAAATTTGGTGTTAGAAATACGAATTTATCAATTACTGACTTCAAGTGTATCATCCTGCACGAAATGTTCGTGTTTTCAGTTTTAATGGGTGAAAATTAAACTCACACACCACATTTTAACACGATACAATGAGACGTTTATTGAAACAAATAAAGAAATAAATGCGTATTGGCACTAAAATTAGGGTAAAGCTCCAGGGTTAGATTGAAAAAAAAGTGCCACACTTAGAGTCTGTGTATAAAGAACAAAACAGAGTACCATACTCGGAGTCTGTGTATAAAGAACAAAACAGAGTACCATACTCGGAATCTGTGTATAAAGAACAAAACAGAGTACCATACTCGGAGTCTGTGTATAAAGAACAAAACAGAGTACCATACTCGGAGTCTGTGTATAAAGAACAAAACAGAGTACCATACTCAGAGTCTGTGTATAAAGAACGGAACAGTGTGTGAAATTCAGTCTGTGTATAAAGAGCAAGGACAAAATGTTATGTATATTAAACCTAACTAACCTATACAAATACTAACGTTACGTCATAAACTAGTACAGTAATGTAAATCAGTTAATTTTTATATTAGTTTTAAAATATTGATTTACTTGATTTGTAAACAATAACAGCGTGGTAGGAGTTCGTTAAACAATAAAATCATCATAAGCGTGGTAGGAGTTCTTTAAACAATAAAATCATCATAGGCATGGTAGGAGTTCGTTAAACAATAAAATCATCATAGGCATGGTAGGAGTTCTTTAAACAATAAAATCATCATAGGCATGGTAGGAGTTCTTTAAACAATAAGATCATCATAAGCGTGGTAGGAGTTCGTTAAACAATAAAATCATCATAGGCATGGTAGGAGTTCTTTAAACAATAAAATCATCATAAGCGTGGTAGGAGTTCTTTAAACAATAAG
>NW_013687864.1:0-1146 GCF_000517525.1 Limulus polyphemus | reverse complement strand
CAGCACTACTTACGTCACCTCTGATAGCATGTTCTCACAGCACACTTACGTCACCTCTGATAGCATGTTCTCACAACACATTTCTGTCAGTTTCGTTACCACACACTTGCACTAAAAACTAATCGATGCCTATGTGTTAAGCACTAGTCTAAGTGTTTAAAAATGCATATTTTTTACAAAGTAATTTCAACTTTTACACACATTGCTTCCTAAGTAACCACGATAGTTTTGAAATAGTTAAAATAATCTAGGAATGTTTTCACATGGTATTCTGTTGTGGGTTATTTATTTTTCATATGTTAGTTTCTGTTGGTGGAGTAGCTTTGGAGATGATGTATTAACCATCAGATGTCACTGTCAGTAGCTTTGTAGCTGATGTATTAACCATCACCATGTCACTGTCAGTACCTTTGGAGATGATGTATTAACCATCAGATGTTACTGTCAGTAACTTTGGAGATGATGTATTAACTATGAACAAGTCGGTTGCTTGAAGAATGGGCTGTGGAATCTGGTTTATTGATGTCAATATGTTTTACGTCTTGCTAGGACTAAATATGACTCTTCGTGTCATTTTGTATTTTTTTCTTTCATTGTTCTGATCTAGATTTAAACGTATAGCAATCTATGAATTTCTTTGCTATTAATCATTATGGTCTTCCTGTCTCATAAGGATTTCTATAAATGAAGATGCTGACACATATTATTCACTAGAGGATGTGTGCCTCAGAAATATCATCTTAACCACAAGTTTTGACCCAATATCTTATTCTTCAACTTAGATATATAGCCATCTAGACTGTCTTTGGAATTTGATTGGTCAGTCGACTTTCCTGGTTCATGTTTGATTTCTCATTCATTTTCCAAAGATGGTGTTTTTTAATTGAAGAGTAGCATCGTTTTATACGTAGCTCTTAAGTATTGAAACATCTGCCTAACTTTTCTGGGCAGGAAAATATATTCTCTTTGTAGTGAAACATCTGCCTAACTTTTCTGGGCAGGAAAATATATTCTCTTTGTAGTGAAACATCTGCCTAACTTTTCTGGGCAGGAAAATATATTCTCTTTGTAGTGAAACATCTGCCTACATCTTCTGGTCTTGAAAATACCTTCCATTTGTAGTGAAACATCTGCCTACATCTTCTG
>NW_013687863.1:0-1146 GCF_000517525.1 Limulus polyphemus | reverse complement strand
ATGGAAACCAATGTGAACACAAACTAGGTGTATCATGGAAACCAGTGTGAAACAAACTAGGTGTATCACGGAAACCAACGTGAAAATAAACTAGGTGTATCATGGAAACCAGGGTGAAAAACAAACTAGGTGTATCATGGAAACCAAATCTGTCTGCTGTCTACATGTAAATGTTTATGAGAGTAAAGTTAAAGATTAGATCATATATTAGCTGTCTACATGAAAATGTTTATGAGAGTAAAGTTATCACATTTTTGTTACTTAGATTTTTAAATTTTACCCATACTAGTGTGCCATATTCAACTTAAAAACATTCAGGATTTTATACATTACTAACAGTTGTAACAACTCCAGTTAAAAATGTGAGTTTTTTATATTGTTTATTAGTGTAGTACAAAAAAATATTTGGGATTCTGTGTGGTCAGTATGGCACCAACTTTAGCTATGTTTATTCGTATTATAAATAAAAGTGGTACCAACATCAGTTCAGAACATCCAGGATCCTATATTATAAGTCAGTGTGGTACCAATTTCTGTTAAGGTCATTTGGGAATCTGTATTATAAATCAGTGTGGTACCAAATTTAATGAAGAATATTTAGAATTCTGTATTACAAGTAAATGTGGTACCAACTTTACTTCAGAAGTTTGAAACATATTGTCATTGTTATTACAAGTAAATATAGTAGCAACTTCAGAAGTTTGAAACATATTGTCATTGTTATTACAAGTAAATATAGTAGCAACTTCAGAAGTTTGAAACATATTGTCATTGTTATTACAAGAAAATATGGTACCAATTTACTTCAGGAGTTTGAAACATATTGTCATTGTTATTACAAGTAAATACAATACCAACTTTACTTCAGAAGTTTGAAACATATTGTCATTGTTATTACAAATACACCTAGTTTGTTTTCACAAAAGTTAAAGATTAGATCCGCTGTCTACATGTAAATGTTTATGAGAGTAGACAGAGGATCTAATCTTTAACTTTACTCTCATAAACATTTACATGTAAACAGCAGACAGAGGATCTAATCTTTAACTATACTCTCATAAACATTGTCATCAGACAGCAGACAGAGGATCTAATCTTTAACTTTACTCTCATAAACATTTACATGTAGACAGCAGACAGAGGATC
>NW_013687862.1:0-1146 GCF_000517525.1 Limulus polyphemus | reverse complement strand
GCGAGGAATCGAACAACAATTTTATCATTATTGTAAGCCCACAGGTAAACTATAATTCAAAACCAACGAAACTTTTCATTGGTTATTCTTAAAGCAGTTTATATTATTTCATGTATAGTTGCTTGTATTTTTTATTAATTGTTAGTGAGTTATCAAAACTTTTCATTGGTTATTCTTAAAGCAGTTTATATTATTTCATGTATAGTTGCTTGTATTTTTTATTAATTGTTAGTGAGTTATCAAAACCGTAAATTAAAACGCTTTTTTTTCTAGATTTGGGAAAATTGATTTAAAAGCATGAGTTTCACGTACTTTATGCAATTTTTTTTCATAGATATTACATGCAAAATTATTTTCTGTAAAGCTTGTACACAATGTAGTTCAGTAATACACATGAATGTTGGGCACACGCCCCACCTCCGAGGAGATATTAAATACACCATCAAAGTCAACATCATTCGATAAAATGAAAAATAAATATGGTACGTGTGTGTTATTAATTTAAATATTTATAGAGTGTTGATATTAACATTTTAAGTGGGAAAAATGGTCGTCGGTATTTTCATTACTTATGTCTGTCCCTTGACAATGATCACAGTTTGACAACCGCACAGGAAAAGATACTGTCAGTACATTTGTTTTAATGTAGCCATTTTAGATCAGGTGTTGCACTTCTAACTCCGCTCTTTGTTTCGCATTCAAAGTAAATGAGAAAAACAAATCTTAGCCTTTGATAGCCAATGATTTAGAGAAACGATTTTCATAATAAAGCTGTAGGGTATTGATGTTTGACACCTAACCTAATATACAAGAATGTTTTTCAAAACAAAAATCCAAAGTGGTTTACGCCAAGATTATACTCACCCGTTAACAACTAAATGTACACCGTTCGTGACGCTTTTGTTGGTAAGGTCGTAGTGACAGTGAACAGACAGACCAAGATCTTGATTGGTAACAATCATGTCGTGATGTTGAATGACTATGTCGTTAGAAAACTGGCCAAATACCTGGAACCAAAATATTAGGGTTATTCAAAATATTATAGAGAACGTATATTTTTGGAGCTAAGATAGTGAAATTCTTCTATTCAAGTAGGTACTAACCGGAACGTATATTTTTGGAGCTAAGATAGTGAAATTCATCTAT
>NW_013687861.1:0-1147 GCF_000517525.1 Limulus polyphemus | reverse complement strand
CCCCCGGGGGCATTTCACTGAACTTTCTTTGTTCTTAAGCGCAAAGCTGCACAATGAGCTATCTGTGCTCTATCCATCGCAGGTATCGAAACCCGATTTTTAACGTTATAAGACCTCTTATTTACCACCAGGGGGCTAACTTTTTTCTAAAATAAGACTTGTATTGATTCACAATATACAAAAATAAATAGTCGCAGGTTACCAGTCCGAACGTCGAGCTATACGATACATTGGACGGCTACGAAAATGAAATGACAAATGTAATTTCAGATTTTTTGAACGTCAGTTTCTTTTTTTTCAAACACCGCGAAACTTATAATTTTATAAATTAAGCACAACCCAATTAAGCATGTATTATCAATCAGGTGTATAGAGTTAATGTGTTATTATATAAATAGTTAACATTAATTAGTTGTTTGTAATCGCTTATGTTTTTAGTTAATTATGTTTTTGTTATTAATGTTATAATAACTATAACTTTGTTTGTTTGTTAAGAACAAAACTACACAATGGGATATTTGTGTTCTGCCCATCGTGGGTATCGAAACCTGAATTTTAACGGTATAAACCATCAAATATACCGCTGAACCAACTGGGAGTAATATTTATTAGTCTTGAAACTATTCTAATGTCTACGTAACTCTTCCATTAGTCTTGAAACTATTCTAATGTTTATGTAACTCTTCCACCAGTCTTGAAACTATTCTAATGTTTATGTAACTCTTCCACTAGTCTTGAAACTATTTTCATGTTTATGTAACTCTTCCATTAGTATTGAAACTACTCTCATGTTTATGTAACTCTTCCATTAGTCTTGAAACTATTCTAATGTTTATGTAACTCTTCCATTAGTCTTGAAACTATTCTAATGTTTATGTAACTCTTCCACCAGTCTTGAAACTATTCTAATGTTTATGTAACTCTTCCACTAGTCTTGAAACTATTCTAATGTTTATGTAACTCTTCCATTAGTCTTGAAACTATTCTAATGTCTACGTAACTCTTCCATTAGTCTTGAAACTATTCTTATGTTTATGTAACTCTTCCATTAGTCTTGAAACTATTCTAATGTTTATGTAACTCTTCCATTAGTCTTGAAACTATTCTAATGTTTATGTAACTCTTCCATTAGTCTTGAAACTATTCT
>NW_013687860.1:0-1147 GCF_000517525.1 Limulus polyphemus | reverse complement strand
CTATTGTTTAAAAAAAAGCAAAGTGAGTGTCAATAAACAAGTAAATGATTACAGTGTAGAAAGTAGAATACCACAGTTCTATTGTTTAAAAAAAAAACAAAGTAAGTGTCAATAAACAAGTAACTGATTACAGTGTAGAAAGTAGAATACCATAGTTCTATTGTTTAAAAAAAAGGTACATAAAACACCACTAAAAATCCAGTACGTCATGTCCACTTACTTGAATCACTTCACCATATAAACCTCTGAAAACATAATCAAAAACACATCTCATTTTCTTCAATCTTTGAATAATTTTGCATCAAAAAAGTAAATTGGCAAGCTTCAATACAAAAATTTGTATTCCATATATGAAACTATCATCGATGACCTTAAATGAAGGGTCATAACCTCATGGTCATTTGCCATAACCTCTTTAAACTTAGTGGCATTAATTAACCTAGCAAGATTTACCCTTGATGATAATAAATAAATAATGAAAAACTTCACATTTGAGAAGTCAGACAATCAAAGAAATTATTACATGAAGATTCCGATTAACAAGAACTTTATGTGTGACTCATCTTCTAACATGTTTTCATAACTAAAGGTCCACTCACGTTGAGAACACTCAGGACCACGAGTTCCTTGCTTACACAAACATTCTCCAGTGACTGGATCACAAAGTGTATATGATGGACATTTGCATTTCTGTTGACAGTTACGTCCAAACCTTCCTGGTGGACATTCTAGCAAATTGTAAAATACTGTTAAGATCTAAAATATTTCAAGTGAAATGAATTAAACAATGAAACTGGTGGAATCATACACAATTATCTTGGAAAATGGTTTATTATTTAAACTAAAACATTACTTTTTCAAAATTATTAAACAGTCTTGAGTAGTCTATAGTATGGGAATAAGATACTGAAGAGAAACCATAAAATAAGCTTGTAATGCAAATAACTATTTTCATGAAAACTGGAACAAATATTTATAATCAATTAATTTGTCAGAAAATAATAATATTACAATTATTGTATTTATAAGTCCTTACAGTGTTTCTGAGAAGAAAGGGAGGGTCTGTTACTTTTACTTACAAGCTAGTGGAGGGTCTGTTACTTTTACTTACAAGCTAGTAGAAAGTCTGTTACTTTGACTTACAAGC
>NW_013687859.1:0-1147 GCF_000517525.1 Limulus polyphemus | reverse complement strand
CATTTCTTCACTTCAAGTATTATTGTACCTCTTGTCAGATATGCACGATACTGATCATGTGCGAACACATTGAGAAATGAGAGTATAAAAAAAGTGTTTATGATTTTCAGTCCTCATAAAACACATTTCTGGAGGGAGCTTTTTCATTGCCTCATTGATGATTTTATGAACCTTATTCTCTTATGCATTATTTCCACAAGTTAAACTGTATATTCACACAATAGGTCATTTAGTTAATTACGTGATATGAAAACCATATTTGTTGGAAACCTTTATCTTCGTGTTGTATACGTCCTGAATAAAGTTTTTGTGATGCATATTTAGTAGAAAATGCTTTGCCAACAACCTTCTAATCGTATTTTGTAATATATATATCTTGATTTCAAAACAACAACAACATTATATGAATATATTTTCTTTTAATACCTATTTTACCACTATTATCCCCCATTAATAATGCTGTGTACACACACTTAAACAATTCTATCTATTTATTTCAGTTTCAACGACAATTAGGTACTATTCCTACAAATTTAGATTCTGTTTGTTGGCTTACAGGAAACCTTATATAGAAAGAACTTGATTAATACAATACTCTATATCTCTGTTACCATATCAAAACATTTTAAACAAAATATTTCTTTTCTTAGAAAATGAAATTACCTACAAAATGACAACTTGTTCTACTGTAACATTTCGTCAAAATGAAAAAGGTATTTGGAACATTTTTTTTAAGGAACGTAAGATAGTGAAATAGATACAAACATATTTATGGACATTAAACGAAGACTTCTTAAAATGTCTGGTTTTTTAATTTATTGTACATGATCAGTTGTTGGTAGCTTAAAAACCAATGGTAAATTCCATCTTCAAACATATTTACACTGTTAAATGTTAGGTATGTTGTAAACAGACTAATTGCCACGATGCACTGAAGATAACAGAGCGTATTAGTTATTTGAAATCCAACTCATGATTTATAATGATTTACCTAAATATATTACTATTAACTGATGCTTTGTTAAAACGCTGTAAACCATGGTTATTTTTTTAAAATGCTGTGTATTAATATAATGTAGATTCTGTAATAGTGTCGAAGAAAATTTGGACTTTAAACTTAAAGTGTGATTTATTAACTCAAGTACTT
>NW_013687858.1:0-1147 GCF_000517525.1 Limulus polyphemus | reverse complement strand
CCAGAAAATCTTTTGGACACGTTTTAGCATGTCCTGAGAATCGTATTCCTTTACCAGAAAATCTTTTGGACACGTTTTCAGTGTGTTTCTGAGAGTCGTATTCCCTTACCAGAAAATCTTTTGGACACGTTTTAGCATGTCTCTGAGAGTCATATTCCTTTACCAGAAAATCATTTGGACACGTTTTAGCATGTCTCTGAGAGTCGTATTCCTTTACCAGAAAATCTTTTGGAAAAGATCATTTTTCACACAATCTGTTCAGTATAATTAATAATACACCAACCCTGTGCGTTCAGCTGGCGAGGTAAATTATTATTCAATAAGAAAAATCAATAGGTTGATCGATCTCTTTTTGTAGCTAACAGACAGAATCACATGAAAATAACTTGAAACAGGCGGACTATACTGCGAATAACAAGGCTTGAATATGTAGCTAGTTTTTAGTTTAAAAAAACCTAAATATCTTCGTGATTCTATTGTTGAATCCAAGACTAAAAAGAGAATTCCAGTGATATTAATAAAACATCGGGAATGATAAAATCTACACATTTCACAAAAAACATAAAACGATGATAAAAAAATTCCAATTTACTGTAAATCTTTTTGTCCCCCCGGACTTACAATGATAAAATTCAGGGTTCCATTCCCTGCAGTGGATAGAGCACAGGTCGCCCATGTGAGACTTTGTGCTAAAACAGCAACGGTGTTTTATTAAATGGGAATTTTTTTATCGGTCTTTTATCTTTTCTAGAGTATTTTTAGCATTCCCCGGTAGGACAGTGGTCAGTTTTCGGACTTACGACATTAGAATCCGGGGTTCGATTCTCCGCGGTGGACACGGCAGATAGCCCAGTGTAGCTTTGTTCTAAAACAAACAAACAATCTTTTTTTTTAGGACAAACATTGTATTTATTATTATTATTATTGTGACCTGTTGATTATGGTTAAAGTATTTAAACTCTGGTAAAAAAAAACACTAAGTAAGGTCAAATTTTCGGAAATGAATATTTTATGCTCCTTCGACGGGCCAAAGCATATTTATTAAAGAAAAGATAGATAAGCCAAGGAAGTGACTATAGTCCTTATGTTTCCCCTAAGGCTGTGAACAGGAAAATAAATATTTTGTTAGCTGGTAAAAGGTTTTTTT
>NW_013687857.1:0-1147 GCF_000517525.1 Limulus polyphemus | reverse complement strand
AGAGCACAGATAGCCCATTGTGTAGCTTTGTGATTAATTACAAACTAAACTCATCCTCAGTATTATGAAGTGGAAGACAGTGCCAAAGAATCAATAGAGGAGAAATATGGTAACATGGTCTGGGCAAGCAGACTTTGAGCAATATATACCCCAACCATACGTAAGCAGAATGTCATATTGCATGCAGCTAGAATTACAGTGGTAGAAATAGGCAAACAGCAATAACCAGACAAACTTCCACATTAACCAAACCAAACTAGGAATTATGGCATATTGTAGCTGGTATTACGAGCAGGCACAGAACAAGAAGTACTCAACCATGTTCTTAGAATTAGGAGTAAAATGTGGAACATCTGCTCAATGTAGAAAAAGGGTATAACATGTCCTGCAACTGGCATTACAAGGTAGATGAAGTCTCCGAAACCCAACCAAATGAAGCAGGGAAAAGACAAACTGCAACTGGAATTACCGAGACAGGGGCACTGACAAGTCTCAACCATAGGAACAGGGTACTATCAACCTGAACTTAGTATTACAAGGAGAATCCAGTGTTGGTTGGTCCAGCTCCCTTTCACATCTGACCCCCTGGAACCATAACCCAGGAGACAGAGGGTTCCCAGTTTTGCCCCTCTTCTCAAGAGAGTGGAGAAAGAAATTGTAGTATATGTATCTAACACTCTTAATAAAAACCTCCATGGGCCACCAGTCCAGCAGCTAGGAACTGGAAAATGGTAAGGACTTTCATACTCCACTTGAAGAAGGGAGAGTAAAAATGTGATGGAGAGTCCTGAGGAACAACATATCAAAAATGGGTGACAGCAAAATCTTATTTTGAAAAGCAGGCTGTTCCTGATTTATTAGTCAAGGAATCAGCGGGAATGGGCAGGAATACACTTCTGCTTTACTCCTGACAGTCCATGAGTGACGGTCCACCAGGTAAAGAATAAAATAATATACATCACTAGTGATTTTATGGAGCACCCCATCTCAACAGTGTGTGTTACACTGTAAATGTAGCAGGTGTGGGTTTTAGTATATATATATAGGAATATCTTAGCATATCTGACCAGGCAACATTTGCCACAAAGCAGGATCTGAATAAGGAACTAACAAAAAAAAAACACACAAAAGAATACACTCATTGGCA
>NW_013687856.1:0-1147 GCF_000517525.1 Limulus polyphemus | reverse complement strand
AAGATCAGAGAAGTTTGAACTAAATTTGTTTCATTAATTTATTGTTACTGGTCTCAATCCACTTTCATCTGATTTTAAACTCTCTACTTGATTTTATGAAACACAAACATGAATTGGTTGAATGAAGGGCCCAAGGTTCGAGACGTGAAGTTGTTGAACACGCATCACACTTTCAGCTGTAAATGCGTTACAGAAATTATAGAACCGGAAAAACTTTTGTGGCGGAGGGTGCCGTTGGCTAGCTAGCCATCTTTTTACAAACCTCCCACGGGTGTATAAGCTGTGATTTAGGGTACAAATTATAACTTTAAAAAATGCTGTTTTCAATCTGCTTATCCTAGTTTCTTACGAATATGTTTAACACAATTCTACCCCACACCCCTTGGATGTTGATTCGTTCTTAACGCCTTAAACATTGAGGGTTGTTCATTTCGTATATTTTAATACTCTGTCTAATCTTGAAATTTTTGAACAGATCCAGAGTAATCAAGAAATAATATTAATCTTCAATTAACAAATATTATTGTTTAATTAGTTCTAAAATTAAAAATAATAACTGTCACCAGTCTACATCACGTCATTCGTACAAAATATATAAAGGCAAAGCAGCGAACGCCGAGTAATGTTTAACAAAATCACTTAACGTGACAATAACAGCAACTCATCCCAGTCTGGTGCCAGTTATTCAACGCATGCGCATGACGGTGGTAGAAGAGATGACACGTGATGAAATGGAAAACCAAGTGCTGGACTGAAAAGAGCGATGATCGCAAATAACGACCGATATACACAATGATTCACGAATATTTGTTGAGGAGAGTAAACTACGACTCACGAACTTAATATTCTGGCATTTATATTGTAGTCACAAGGTTGTCTGTATTCTGGGTAGGGGTGTTTTTATTATTAAACCAACAGAAATCTGCCCCCCCCCCCAAACGCACCGTACTCCAATACTTAACATCATCACACAAGTGAAGGCAGGAAATGAAAATCACACGAATTACAGGACCTGTCAGTTCTAGAAACAATGGACTGTCCGAGTTAAGACAAAAACCTGTCTGCTGTTCGTCCAGGATTCTCAGACAACGATAAAGCTCAGACTCCTTGTAATAACTGTTGTTCTAAACTTACACGTAACCACTGT
>NW_013687855.1:0-1147 GCF_000517525.1 Limulus polyphemus | reverse complement strand
CTAATTAGTACCTCATTAACAGCCAAACTGTAGGCTGAACTAATTAGTACCTCATTAACAGCCAAACTGTAGGCTGAACTAATTAGTACCTCATTAACAGCCAAACTGTAGGCTGTAAACTAATTAGTACCTCATTAACAGCCAAACTGTAGGCTGTAAACTAATTAGTACTTCACTGTTGTGATTGTGTAAGTAACTTACCTTGACAATGTAGGATTTGGATTTAAGAAACTTTTAAAAACACAGAATTATTTTTTACTGCACTGTTCAGTCAACTTGGTGTAATCTTTAAGAAGCACACTACGTAAAAGTTATCTTGTGAATAAATAAGTATCGTCACTACTGTCTTTGGTGGGGGAGTAGGAGATAAAAGTTCAAAAAATCTGAGGGGAAACAATTTGTTTTATTGATATACGTCAAAATGAATTAAAGTTGTAATGTATAAAATAAACACCAGGAGGAAAGAATACTTAAGTATTACAACATCCATATGTTAAAAGAAAATGATTTTATTTCTAATAGTTTAAAACAAGAAAATACATCAAATGTAAAGATTGATTATTTTCATCAAATGTAACTCTGTGGCTGTGATTACTATCACCTATTAGAACATAAATTTTCCAACATTTTTAGAACATTTGGATTTTTTTTTTTACCAGAAACTTGATGGAAATGAGTATGAGTCTTTCACTGTTCAAATCTGGTTAGAAATATCTTATGCTTTCTGATAATCAGAAACAACTTGGTCTTCTTACTGAATATTCATGACTTGTACCCTAAATCGACTCCAAGATGATGGCTCTTCAAGTCTTGGACGTGAGGATTAGTGGGTTGGACAAGCGAAAGATACTCGGTAACATGCTAGCCAGGCTTGAAAACAATTCCTCAGATATCCCCTGGAAAATTAAAATATCCTGGATTAAAACCTAATGCTAGAGATTGATACACAGGGGCATAGAAATGTTGAACTGTTAAAATAATAAACAAATATTTTTATCCTGATCTTGAATTCAGTCACTCATTATTCCATTATACAGTTCATTATATTGAAGATGTAACCAAGTTGGACTGGATCTATCACATGAAGCAGTAAGGGCAGTTAGGCCATGTACAAAATACGGTGAATACAAATTAAATAGATGATATT
>NW_013687854.1:0-1147 GCF_000517525.1 Limulus polyphemus | reverse complement strand
CCCTCTCTGTTGGTAGGTACAAGTCAGAAATTACTGTGGTTAAAATGTTTAGCTAAGTTGTTTAATATACTTGTTAAAAACTGAGGCTTACTTTCCCCACTGTTGGTAGGTACAAGTCAGAAATTACTGTGGTTAAAATGTTTAGCTAAGTTAATTATTTTATGTTCAAGTAATTTAACATTGTATTCTATTTTACTTGTTTTATGTGTTCTGTTTTACCTGTTTTATGTGTTCTGTTTTGCTTTTTAATGCATTCTATTTTACTTGTTTTATGTGTTCTGTTTTACCTGTTAATGCATTCTATTTTACTTGTTTTATATGTTCTGATTTACTTATTTTATGTGTTATGTTTTACTTGTTTCATATGTTCTGTTTTGCTTGTTTCATATGTTCTATTTTACTTGTTTTATATCTTCTGTTTTACTTGTTTTATGTGTTCTGTTTTGCTTGTTAATGCATTCTGTTTTGCTTGTTATTTTACTTGTTTTATGTGTTCTGTTTTATGTGTTCTGTTTTGCTTGTTAATGCATACTATTTTACTTGTTTTATGTTGTTCTTGTTAATGCATACTATTTTACTTATTTTATGTGTTCTGTTTTACTCGTTTCATATGTTCTGTTTTACTCGTTTTATGTGTTCTGTTTTGCTCGTTTCATGTGTTCTGTTTTGCTCGTTTCATGTGTTCTGTTTTGCTCGTTTCATGTGTTCTGTTTTGCTTGTTTCGTGTGTTCTGTTTTGCTTGCTTTATGTGTTCTGTTTTGTTTGTTTTGTGTGTTCTGTTTTCCTTGCTTTATATGTTCTGTTTTGCTTGCTTTATATGTTCTGTTTTGCTTGCTTTATATGTTCTGTTTTGCTTGCTTTATATGTTCTGTTTTGCTTGTTTCATGTGTTCTGTTTGGCTTGTTTCATGTGTTCTGTTTTGCTTGTTTCATGTGTTCTGTTTTGCTTGTTTCATGTGTTCTGTTTTGCTTGTTTCATGTGTTCTGTTTTACTTGTTTCATGTGTTCTGTTTTACTTGTTTCATGTGTTCTGTTTTACTTGTTTTATGTGTTCTGTTTTGCTTGCTTTATATGTTCTGTTTTGCTCGTTTCATGTGTTTTGTTTTACTCGTTTTATGTGTTCTGTTTTACTCGTTTTATGTGTTCTG
>NW_013687853.1:0-1147 GCF_000517525.1 Limulus polyphemus | reverse complement strand
ACTTTACTTTAAATCGTTATAAATAAACGTAGTACATGTGGTGCTTCTCATGATAGAAGTTATATTACTTTGAATCGTTATGAATGAACGTAGTACATGTGGTGCTTCTCCTGATAGAGGTTACTTTACTTTGAATCGTTATGAATGAGCGTAGTACATGTGGTACTTATCCTGATAGAAGTTACTTTACTTTAAATCGTTATAAATAAACGTAGTACATGTGGTGCTTCTCATGATAGAGGTTACTTTACTTTGAATCGTTATGAATGAACGTAGTACATGTGGTACTTCTCCTGATAGAGGTTACGATTCAAAGTAAAGTAACCTCTATCAGGGGAAGCACCACATGATACTACGTTCATTCATAACGATTCAAAGTAAAGTAGCTTCTATCATGAGAAGCACCACATGTACTACGTTCATTCATAACGATTCAAAGTAATATAACTTCTATCATGAGAAGCACCACATGTACTACGTTCATTTATAACGATTAAAAGTAAAGTAACTTCTATCAGGATAATTACCACATGTACTACGCTCATTCATAACGATTCAAAGTAAAGTAACTTCTATCAGGAGAAGCACCACATGTACTACGTTTATTTATAACGATTCAAAGTAAAGTAACTTCTATCATGAGAAGTACCACATGTGCTACGTTCATTCAAAACGATTCAAAGTAAAGTAACGTGTATCATGAAAAGCACCACATGTACTACGTTCATTCATAACGATTCAAAGTAAATGTACTACGTTCATTCATAACTGTGGTGCTTCTCCTGATAGAGGTTACTTTACTTTGAATCGTTATGAATGAGCGTAGTACATGTGGTGCTTCTCCTGATAGAAGTTACTTTACTTTGAATCGTTATAAACATTCATAACGATTCAAAGAACGTAGTACATGTGGTACTTCTCCTGATAGAGGTTACTTTACTTTGAATCGTTATGCATGAGCGTAGTACATGTGGTGCTTCTCCTGATAGAAGTTACTTTACTTTGAATCGTTCTGAATGAACGTAGTACATGTGGTGCTTCTCATGATAGAGGTTACTTTGAATCGTTATGAATGAACGCAGTACATGTGGTGCTTCTCATGATAGAAGCTACTTTGAATCGTTATGAATGAACGTAGTACATGTGG
>NW_013687852.1:1265-1958 GCF_000517525.1 Limulus polyphemus | reverse complement strand
ACAACCTGTTTTTTGTTTGACACTTTACTACTTGCAGCACCGTCATTCATTTCGTTTACACTGTATCCACCTGATGCATATTCATTTGCATCAGTAAAACTAGTTTCTTTATTTTTGTCTAACTGGATGGATGAAAATATAAGGATTAGCTCTTTTAAAAATTAAGAAGAACATAGCTAGTAAGATTGGGAAGAGAATAAGGATGATGCATAAGCAGCATAATATTGCTAAAAAACTAAATGATATAGATCGAGTGGAAAATATACCACATTATGTAACAAAAGAATCTAAAATGAAATCTGATTTAGTTAATCAAAGACATCAAATACTACACGGCATTTCAAAGAACCGTCATCTAGCGCATGACACTGTTATTAGAGACAACGAAGACTATGAGATTAAGATATTTGAACACCCCTATTTAGAACCAAATTCAGCCGAAAGTGTACTTTTCTCTAGTTATCTTGTTTTTCTTCTTATTCCCGTATTTCTAAATTATTTTTAATTAACACGTTAATTTTCTTCGTTTTGAATCAAACTAACATTTAAAAAAATAATAGCAGTATTCGGCATTCCCGTGCTGGAAGGATGCTGCCCCAATGAGGTATTGCCAGGTGAATAGAGATCAAAGGATATATCCTGAATGTTAATGACTATTGCGAAATATGCAAAGGATGTCAACACCTGTTACTT
>NW_013687852.1:0-454 GCF_000517525.1 Limulus polyphemus | reverse complement strand
AAAAACTAAATGATATACATCGAGTGGAAAATATACCACATTATGTAACAAAAGAAACTAAAATGAAATCTGATTTAGTTAATCAAAGACATCAAACACTACATGGCATTTCAAAGAACCGTCATCTAGCGCATAACATAATAACACGAGACAACGAAGACTATGAGGTTAAGATATTTGAACACCCCTATTTAGAACCAAATTCAGCCGAAAGTGTACTTTTCTCTAGTTGTCTTGTTTTTCTTCTTATTCCCGTATTTCTAAATTATTTTTATTTAACACGTTAATTTTCTTCGTTTTGAATAAAACTAACATTTAAAAAAATGATAGCAGTATTCGGCATTCCCGTGCTGGAAGGATGCATTGAGGCAGAGGGATTGCCAGGTATCTCTGTTCACAAAGGATGTATCCTGAATGTTAATCACTATTGCGAAATATGCAAAGGATGCCAACA
>NW_013687851.1:0-1147 GCF_000517525.1 Limulus polyphemus | reverse complement strand
GTTTGTTTATTAACTCTTCTACTGTAGTATGCGATGTTGTTTGTTATTAACTCTCCTGCTGTAGTATGTGATTTTGTTTATTAACTTTTCTGCTGTAGTATGTGATTTTTTTGTTATTAACTCTTCTGCTGTAGTATGTGATTTTGTTTGTTTATTAACTCTTCTGCTGTAGTATGTGTATTTTTTTTGTTATTAACTCTTCTGCTGTAGTATGTGATTTTGTTTGTTATTAACTCTCCTGCTGTAGTATGTGATTTTGTTTGTTTATTAACTCTTCTACTGTAGTATGTGATTTTGTTTATTAACTCTTCTACTGTAGTATGTGATTTTGTTTGTTTATTAACTCTTCTGCAATTTCAAGCAGTAGTGGATTCCATTACTGCTTGGAAAATAAATGTTGCCTTTCTTTACATATTTCTTATTGGGTAATTGTCTCTGTGAAAACAAAAACTTAGGTGTTGTTTAGTGTTAATAATATTTTTTTTTCTAATGCTATCCCTCACTACACAGTCATTCTTAAGTTCAAACATTGTTTCTTAAGACATCTACCATCATTATGATATTTGAATATGTTTAGAGCCCTAACTCCAGGTATGGGTTGCCCACAAAACTTTTGGACTCATTTACCAGCCAAAGTTTATGACAATAGAATTTTATGGGTACAATAAAAAATCTTTATATTCTCGTAATGTAAAAAGGAATTTTAAAGCTAGTGGCTCTGGGATTCCATTCATCACAAGAGCATGGGATAAGCTTTTCGAACCTTGATTACTCGATACGTGTTTTACGAGTGTATATCAAAAGGATGTAATACGTAAGGACACAATTCATTTCATTTTAATTCATACGTAATCAGAGTATTGGGTTTTGTGAAGTTTAGTAAGGCAAGATTAAAGTAATGTGTTTTGAAATATGGCACTGCAACAGAGGTTAGCCAGTTCTTGGACAGATGTTACTTACTGTAGTATTCAACATCATTGTCGGGAAGAGCTTATTAACGGAAAAATATGGCGTTACAAATATCTGTAATAGAAATATTCCAAATTGGGAAACATTTATTGCACAAAATCATTCCAATTTCTTAATTGTTTTGAATTTGCTCGGGGCTTGGATTTTAGAACTGTTCATTAGTGTTTTTTTTTTTTTT
>NW_013687850.1:0-1147 GCF_000517525.1 Limulus polyphemus | reverse complement strand
ATGATAGATACAGGACACGTTCCCAGCATAGGATTCTCAGTTATGTATGTAATGGTGGCAGATACAGGCTGATTCCTAACACAGGTTCTCAGTGACGTGTTTAATGATGATAGATACAGGAATGATTCTTAATAAATATATAATTCTGACCTTAAATTGTTTCTCTTTGTTTCAACACTTTTTGCTCTATTAAAATGAAATAGGATTGGTTAATAACGCCTATTTCAAATCTTCTGTGTGAAATGATATCAATAAAGTCTTAGCTGATAGAGTAAATTATTTTATAATCGTTGTGTGAAGGACTAGAATCTTCCTTTAAAGATTCAGCCTCGTTAAGCACATACTTATGAGAATTTAATCAACTGCAACTAGCTGTTGAAAAGAAAGATAACGACGTTTCGGCTTTCAAACTGTCATAGAATTTTCAATACAGCCAAAACCAATCTGTTTTTATTGTTTGTATTTTGCGTATTGGACAGTTTGTTGATAGCTAATACCTGTAAATAATAATTTGTTTGGTTCTCTGACAGTTTACACGTTTCATTTCTACCTATTTCACACAAGAATTAGGAACGTTAAGATCTCACCCATCTTGTTACAGGTTTATCTTTCTGGCATTACACTCGTTATGCTAATTTAACTGACGAATATTATTGGTTTACCGTTATACAAAATTTGGTTTAATTTTTATTCTTCCTTTCCCTCAAGTTCAACATAAACTGGACGTAAAAAAACACGAGGCGTATTTTTTTTTCCAATTTCGAAACTAAAAGGTTGAGCGATTTTAGTCCATCGTTACTTATTACAAAGTTTTGGAAGTGCAGTGCTAACTGAAAACAAGTTATCTCAAACAACGTAGTGCTAACTGAAAACAAGTTATCTCATACAACGCAGTGCTAACTGAAAACAAGTTATCTCATACAACGCAGTACTAACTGAAAACAAGTTATCTCATACAACGCAGTGCTAACTGAAAACAAGTTATCTCAAACAACTCATCATATACTGTGTGTTTGTTTTCGTTAAGTAAAAAATTACACAATGGCTCATTAAATGTGGTACGATAAAACTAACAATGTGTAAATAGTAACTGATGCCTTATTGTCCGGATACAACATTTTACACTAGGAACTGTATCATTTCACTT
>NW_013687849.1:0-1147 GCF_000517525.1 Limulus polyphemus | reverse complement strand
GGGTTCGCTAACTACAAGAATACCTCTCTTCTCCTCTCTATCCAGACGTTTTTTTTAGCAAGAATCCGCTGCGTGATGTTCTATTCGTGAGTGAAAATACGTATAAAAACTTCTTATACAGAATGTCACTGAATACATATACAGATATACCGAATGACAATAGGTGGTATATATATAATACTACTTAATATTGATAACTCTGGCTACAGTTATCAAGTATATATATATACCACTTGATATTGATAACCCTGGCTACGTTTATGAAGTATATACACCACTTAATATTGGTAACTCTGGCTACAGTTTATGAAGTATATATACCACTTAATATTGATAACTCTGGCTACAGTTTATGAAGTATATATACCACTTAATATTGATAACTCTGGCTACAGTTTATGAAGTATATATACCACTTGATATTGATAACTCTGGCTACAGTTTATGAAATATATACTTCATAAACTGTAGCCAGAGTTATCAATATTAAGTGGTATATATACTTCATAAACTGTAGCCAGAGTTATTAATATTAAGTGGTATAGATATACTTCATAAACTGTAGCCAGAGTTATCAATATTAAGTGGTATATATATACTTCATAAACTGTAGCCAGAGTTATCAATGCCAAGTGGTATATATATACTTCATAAACTGTAGCCAGAGTTATCAATGCCAAGTGGTATATATATACTTCATAAACTGTAGCCAGAGTTATCAATGCCAAGTGGTATATATATACTTCATAAAATGTAGCCAGAGTTATCAATATCAAGTGGTATATATATACTTCATAAACTGTAGCCAGAGTTATCAATATTAAGTGGTATATATATATATACTTCATAAACTGTAGCCAGAGTTATTAATATTAAGTGGTATATATATACTTCATAAATTGTAGCCAGAGTTATCAATATTAAGTGGTATATATACTTCATAAACTGTAGCCAGAGTTATCAATATCAAGTGGTATATGTACTTCATAAACTGTAGCCAGAGTTATCAATGCCAAGTGGTATATATATACTTCATAAACTGTAGCCAGAGTTATCAATGCCAAGTGGTATATATATATATATATACTTCATAAACTGTAGCCAGAGTTATCAATATCAAGTGGTATATATATACTTCATAAACTGT
>NW_013687848.1:0-1147 GCF_000517525.1 Limulus polyphemus | reverse complement strand
TTGGCCTCATGTAGTATAGAGGAAGATGGAACTTGATGAACCAATGTTACTGTAATACAAGTACAGACTTGGCCTCATGTAGTATAGAGGAAGATGGAACTTGATGAACCGATGTCACTGTAATACAAGTACAGAGTTGGCCTCATGTAGTATAGAGGAAGATGGAACTTGATGAACCAATGTTACTTGATGAACCAATCAATTTAACAGTGATAGACAAGAGGGAAGGCAGTTAGTGAACACCAACCACCGCCAACTCTTGTGCTACTCTTTTACTAACGAATCACTTGTGAAGTGGGATTGACTATCACATTATGACGCTCCCACAGTTGAAATTGTAAGATGTTTGGTAACGGGGATTCGTTATAAAATAACATGATACGTGAAATTGAAAATGTTTAAGACGTATCATAAAATTATTTTAGATTAACTTTAAAACAAAATTTCATTTCTGCTATTTTCTTCATAATGCAAGTAGTAAACACACTTAAATAGCACAAATAGCAGAAGTGCCATCTATCGTTTATATTTTTAATTAAATTGAGATTTCGTCAAATTTCATTTCCTTTCCAGATAATTAATAGTGTGTCTTTAAGAACCTTAAATAAGATATTTAAGTAGCTGTTTTAATAGTTTTCCATAAAATGGAAATTTCTTAAGGCCTAATAATGTCATAACAAATGTAAACTATCGAAAATAAGTTATGTATTACATAACTTTTTACAGCTGACTTCTTTTCCGTAACGATACATTTATGAAACTACGTTGGTTGGTTAAGCACAAACCTACACAATTATATATCTGTTTTCTGCTCACTAGGGATATCTAAACCCGATTTTTAGCGTCGTAAGCCTGCATACTTACCGCCGAGCCACTGGAGGGCTTTCATGTTTTTCACCTTTGAACTATACTGGAGTGGAAGTGACCTTCATCGTCCATTCTATTTTACATTACGGTACTTATGCTACACCTTAACGTAGAAGTTTCTTAGTAAATTGAGCTACTAACCTTTCTAATAGATAACTTTCTTCGAAATGAAAAAAAAGCACTCAGTAGTATAAATAAATATACGTATATATATAAACACGTTTCGATCATTATAATAATATAATCATTTTAATAAAGCGTGTGGGAAAAATGTTTCTTT
>NW_013687847.1:0-1147 GCF_000517525.1 Limulus polyphemus | reverse complement strand
TTAAGGTTAAAACTCGATCTTCTGTGTATATATATATATATATATATATTACGTTTTAACATAACTTGTATAATAGTTTAATTATAAAGTACAGAGGTTTGATTGAACTTAACGATTTTCAGAACGATCAAAACATTGCACTACAGAACGTTCAAAACACAGAACTTAACGATCTTTAGAATGATCAAACACAGAATTTAACGATCTTTAGAATGATCAAATACAGGACTTATCGGTCTTTAGAAAGACTAAAATAGTTTCAGAAACAATCATGATCTATCTGCTTTAGATATAAATGTGAAGTACCAGAATTACTCCGATATGGTACACTTCAGACTTCAAACAGTTAATGTAAAGTACCAGAATTACTCCGATATGGTACACTTCAGACTTCAAACAGTTAATGTAAAGTTACCAGAATTACTCCGATATGGTATACTTCAGACTTCAAACAGTTAATGTGAAGTACCAGAATTACTCCGATGTGGTACACTTCAGACTTCAAACAGTTAATGTGAAGTACCAGAATTACTCCGATATGGTATACTTCAGACTTCAAACAGTTAATGTGAAGCACCAGAATTACTCCGATATGATACATTCAAACTTCAAACAGTTAATGTGAAGTACCAGAATTACTTCTATGTGGTACACTTCAGACTTCAAACAGTTAATGTGAAGTACCAGAATTACTCCGATGTGGTACACTTCAGACTTCAAACAGTTAATGTGAAGTACCAGAATTACTCCGATATGGTACACTTCAGACTTCAAACAGTTTCTATTCTACTATGACTTCAATGTAGTAGTTTCAGACTTCAAACGGTTTGTTTATATTATTACCATAAGTTCAGTGTAATAATGCTAAAATGGTTCACATTATTACAGTTTCAGTTTTTCTACAGTATAACAATCTCTGTTTCGCAGTATTACAGTTTCAGTTTTTCTAATGTGTAACAATCTACGTTCCACAGTATTACAGTTTCAGTTTTTTATACAGTGTAACAATCTCTGTTTCACAGTATTACAGTGTCAGTTTTTTTACAGTATAACAATCTCTGTTTCACAGTATTACAGTGTCAGTTTTTCTACTGTGTAAGAATCTCAGTTTCACAGTATTACAGTGTCAGTTTTTTTAACAGTGAAA
>NW_013687846.1:0-1148 GCF_000517525.1 Limulus polyphemus | reverse complement strand
GACAATTACGTTACAGCCAACCCGGTTCACCAGTATCTACTACTGTAACAGTTAATATGAGAATTACGTTACTGCCAATCTGGTTCACCAGTATCTACTACTGTAACAGTTAATATGACAATTACGTTACTGCCAACCTGGTTCACCAGTATCTACTACTGTAACAGTTAATATGAGAATTATGTTACTGCCAACCCGGTTCACCAGTATCTACTACTGTAACGGTTAATATGACAGTTACGTTACTGCCAACCCGGCTCACCAGTATCTACTACTGTAACGGTTAATATGACAGTTATGTTACTACCAAACTGGTTCACCAGTATCTACTACTGTAACAGTTAATATGACAGTTACGTTACTGCCAACCAAGTTCACCAGTATCTACTACTGTAAAAATTAATACGACAATTACATTACTGCCAACCTGGTTCACCAGTATCTACTACTGTAACAGTTAATACGACAATTACATTACTTCCAACCCGGTTCACCAGTATCTACTACTGTAACAGTTAATATGAGAATTACGTTACTGCCAACCCGGTTCACCAGTATCTACTACTGTAACAGTTAATATGACAATTTCGTTACTGCCAACGTGGTTCACCAGAATCTACTACTGTAACAGTTAATATGACAATTACGTTACTGCCAACCTCATTCACCAGTATCTACTACTGTAACAGTTAATATGACAATTACGTTACTGCCAACCTGGTTCACCAGTATCTACTACTGTAACAGTTAATATGACAGTTACGTTACTGCCAACCTGGTTCACCAGTATCTACTACTGTAACAGTTAATATGACAGTTACGTTACTGCCAACCTAACCCGGTTCACCAGTATCTACTACTGTAACAGTTAATATGAGAATTACGTTACTGCCAACCCGGTTCACCAGTATCTACTACTGTAACAGTTAATATGACAATTACGTTACTGCCAACCTGGTTCACCAGTATCTACTACTGTAACAGTTAATATGACAGTTACGTTACTGCCAACCTCGGTTCACCAGTATCTACTACTGTAACAGTTAATATGAGAATTATGTTACTACCAACCTGGTTCACCAGTATCTACTACTGTAACAGCTAATATGACAATTACGTTACTGCCAATCTGGTTCACCAGTATCTAC
>NW_013687845.1:0-1148 GCF_000517525.1 Limulus polyphemus | reverse complement strand
ATCACAGATGTTCCAAGTTGTTTAGTATAATAAACGAAACATTACAAGTGAGTTTATCACAGATGTTCAAAGTTGTTTAGTATAATAAACGAAACATTACAGGTGAGTTTATCACGGATGTTCCAAGTTGTTTAGTATAATAAACAAAACATTACATGTGAGTTTATCACAGATGTTCCAAGTTGTTTAGTATAATAAACGAAACATTACAAGTGAGTTTATCAAAGATGTTCCAAGTTGTTTTGTATAATAAACGAGACATTACAGGTGAGTTTATCACGGATGTTCCAATTTGTTTAGTATAATAAACGAAACGTTACACGTGAGTTTATCACAGATGTTCCAAGTTGTTTTGTATTCCATAAAGTTGAACACGTGTAAAAGCAACAATAATGCATACAATAAGATGTTCTTAACATACTAGAGAAAAATCAGTGGATAAAATACAAGAATTTTCCACCAGATTTTTTGACCAGATTGTATTTTCCACCAGATTTATTGACCAGGTTTTATTTTCCACCAGATTTATTGACCAGGTTGTATTTTCCACCAGATTTATTGACCAGATTGTATTTTCCATCAGATTTATTGACCAGATTGTATTTTCCACCAGATTTATTGACCAGATTGTATTTTCCACCAGATTTATTGACCAGGTTTTATTTTCCACCAGTTTTATTGACCAGATTGTATTTTCCACTAGATTTATTGACCAGGTTGTATTTTCCACCAGATTTATTTACCAGATTGTATTTTCCATTATATTTATTGACCAGGTTTTATTTTCCACCAGTTTTATTGACCAGATTGTATTTTCCATCAGATTTATTGACCAGATTGTATTTTCCACCAGATTTATTGACCAGATTGTATTTTCCACCAGATTTATTGATCAGGTTGTATTTTCCACCAGATTTATTGTCAAGATTGTATTTTCCATCAGATTTATTGACTAGATTGTATTTTCCACCAGATTTATTGACCAGATTGTATTTTCTATCAGATTTATTGACCATGTTGTATTTTCCACCAGATTTATTGACCAGATTGTATTTTCCACCAGATTTATTGACCAGATTGTATTTTCCACCAGATTTATTGACCAGATTGTATTTTCCACCAAATTTATTGACTCTTTAGACAATTTT
>NW_013687844.1:0-1148 GCF_000517525.1 Limulus polyphemus | reverse complement strand
ATACCAAATACCTGGAAGCCCCTTCTAATGTCTATCAGTGTGTAAAGATACCAAATACCTGGAAGCCCCCTTCTAATGTCCATCAGTGTTTAAAGATACCAAATACCTGGAAGCCCCCTTCTAATGTACATCAGTGTGTAAAGATACCAAATACCTGGAGAAAACAGTTTTCGCGATATAAAAAAGCGCATTCTCAAATTAACTTTTTTGTAACGTCGTTTAACGTTATAAATTCATCATTTTTGACTTCTTTTGTTTGTTTCAGAATTTTCGCGCACAGCTACAAAAGGGTTTATCTGCGCATCATCGATGCCCCTAACTTGGAACTGATAGACTACATAGGCAATGACACCCACCGCAAACTCTTGGGCTATTCTTGTCCGACTGAAGAGTGAAATTTAGCAGTCAGTCTCAGAAAGCACCAACCCCCCCCCCTAAAAAAAATCAAACCACTACAGTCCACGCCTAACATTTTTAAGTAATTAACTATAATTCGAAATCTGAACACTCGGATTAAGAGCCAAGTGCCCTAACTACCGGGTCATTCTTGAAGGTTCCGATTTACGAAAGGCTGTTTGCTAACTAGAAATATGTTAAGAAACGTTGGTTAGTTATCGCACTTACTACTCGAAATATCGAGAAATTACTTGTAAAAATATTGCCAACTTGTTTCCAAAATCCAAATGTATATCGGGAGAAAACTACTTCAGAGAACATGAAGACCTGATAAGGATTAAAGAACAATAGGTTACAAGTTCAATTAATCCTAGAGCCCTGCAAGGAGGTTGATCCTGATCTGTTACAAGGAGGTCGATCCTGATCTGTTACAAGGAGGTCGATCCTGATCTGTTACAAGGAGTTTGATCCTGATCTGTTACAAGGAGGTCGATCCTGATCTGTTACAAGGAGTTTGATCCTGATCTGTTACAAAGAGTTTGATCCTGATCTGTTACAAGGTTGATCCTGATCTGTTACAAGGAGGTCGATCCTGATCTGTTACAATGAGGTTGATCCTGATCTGTTACAAGATTGATCCTGATCTGTTACAAGGTTGATCCTGATCTGTTACAAGAAGGTCGATCCTGATCTGTTACAAGGAGGTCGATCCTGATCTGTTACAATGAGGTCGATCCTGATCTGTTACAAGG
>NW_013687843.1:0-1148 GCF_000517525.1 Limulus polyphemus | reverse complement strand
ACATAGTATATGGTAGGTGACTTATAAGTTACATAGTATAGGGTAGGTGACTTACTTATAAGTTACATAGTATAGGGTAGATGACTTACTTATAAGTTACATAGTATAGGGTAGGTGACTTACTTATAAGTTACATAGTATATGGTAGGTGACTTATAAGTTACATAGTATATGGTAGGTGACTTATAAGTTACATAGTATATGGTAGGTGACTTACTTATAAGTTACATGGTATAGGGTAGGTGACTTACTTATAAGTTACATAGTATATGGTAGGTGACTTACTTATAAGTTACATAGTATATGGTAGGTGTCTGTCCTTTCATTTTTGTAAATCCTACCGTACACAAATCGCTAGGGTAAGAATACTCCCACTCCGAACCCTACTAATGTTACTAATAAGCCTCTAGTTATTTACTCTAAGGGGGAAGTTGTCCCAAACATTATCGCACCAGTCTTGTTCACAGGTGGGCCTTTCACAAGTCGCGGCTCCTGGGTCCCAAAACTGTTACTTTGGTATCTTTCAAGAGGGCCTATACTCGTTGAGACTGAGTATCGTCAGACGGACCCCTGGGGGTAAAATAGTATTAATTTTATATGTCTCGACCTTTCACGGCTTCAGTCGGACGGGCTCCTGGGCACAGACACACACACAAAGTTTTAATTTCATGTAGCTTACAAGTGAACCTTAACGGGTTGATCAAACGGGTTCCTTGGGCACTGCCCCGGCTGCACCATTTAAATGTCCCCTAAGCGGGTGGTCAGCAATTAAAAGGTCTAGTTTTTAATGTCCACCAAAAGGTAACCTTCTGATACACGGTGACAAATACAAATAAGCAAAATGTGAAGACAAATTAAGCAACGAATATGTGATTAAAAAGTTTAAATGTAAAATAATATTCTAATTTAATGTCAGTAGTCAGTGTTTCCAGGAACTAATGTGGTATCCTATTTTTAGTCAGTAGTCAGTGTTTCCAGGAACTAATGTGGTATCCTATTTTAAGTCAGTAGTCAGTGACGTTAGTGTTTCCAGGAACTAATGTGGTATCCTATTTTAGTCAGTAGTCAGTGTTTCCAGGAACTAATGTGGTATCCTATTTTAGTCAGTAGTCAGTATTTCCAGGAACTAATGTGGTATCCTATTTTTA
>NW_013687842.1:0-1148 GCF_000517525.1 Limulus polyphemus | reverse complement strand
GAAATTTGCCTGTTCTTAACTATGTTTCTATTCAATTGTTTGAAGGAGCACAGCAAGTCATCTTGGAGTTGAGTATGGATGGAAGACGGATAACTGATTAAAAGTAAGTCTAGTAATACTGCTAGCCAAAGGAAAAGAAATTAGATATTTTTTCTTAGTACTGGGTGATAGTATTTAGGTAAATTACATTTTAAATCTTGTAATATTTGGATCTAATAATTATAAACAGTTTGCATTTGTTAATTGTTGGAAAATAATTAAAGATAATGCAATAAAATTATAAATTTCGGTGATGGTAATCGTGAATCTCGCAAAAAGTTGTAAAATGTATAACTTAAAGGACATGGTAAGACAATAACTTAATAGGAGGTTATATAACTTGATCAAAATTAGTTTAATAATAAAAAATGTCGAAACTGTGTGGATAATAATTAAGAATTGTAAAGTATATTGTTTAAATATGAAATTATAGTTTTAAGTAAAGTTGAATATCAAATCTTCGAAACATGAACGACACAAAACAGATCAATAAGTATTACCACTGTTGAATTATAAATGATTTTCCATTATATTACCGTTTTAATAACACCGATTCTCAGTTTTTATTTCGAAAAAAGTGTCGTTTGACAAAGAACGTAACTGTATTTAAACGTTTTTCATCAATGGTCAAATCTAAGGTTTCTAGTGTATTTACACAATAACCCATCTTCCTGAAGAAAAACAACAACATAAAAACATCCAAGCTAATTAAGTGAATCTGCTTTTATGATCTGTTAGGAATTCGGGAGAAACGTTTTTGTTTTTTCTTTTTGTGAGTACCTTATACGTAAGTACTGGGCCTAAATCTATTGGTTAGTGTGTGTAAGTAATTGATTATTGTCGTAGAAATTAATCACTTGCGATTTGGCCAGAATTTTCTGTTTATTATATTCACTGCTACTTATACAAACAGTCTGCAGATCACATCGGAAGTTACAACAGTTTATACTGTAACATTAGAATACAAAACGACGAATCTGTCAAATATATCAAAAACCACGGACCCTAAAAAAATATAAATCTTTCGTTTGTTTTATATAAAGTTCCTAGCAAAGAAATAAGATTTGTCATTTTAAAATTCCGTTACTTGTCAAAATAGTTATTGTTGT
>NW_013687841.1:0-1148 GCF_000517525.1 Limulus polyphemus | reverse complement strand
CAAACTCAGAGTTTTAGTAGTATATAGATGATACACATTATAGTTACCACATTCTAAGACCCTTTGTAGTTTGATATGTTCATTATGGGCCTTGATGTCAATTTAATGGATAGCAATGTCTGCTTCTCATATGTTAAGTTGATCGACACATCTTCAAGAGAATTGGATCGACCAAATGGAGTCGCATTTCTAACGTGACTTCAGACACTAAAAGTACACATGAAAACGTTCCTTAAGAGGAGAGGATACCCTATAGTAATATTGACACTGATTCTAAACATAAAGTTCCAGAGAAGGTTGTCTTTTGTTTGTTTGTGGCAACCACACTCGATACTGAAGTGAAATGTGATGAACTGCAAAGATATAAAGATATCTATCTCACTAAAAACTCTTTATGTTCGTAAGATGAATGACCAGTTACAGGACTGAGTGCGTTATATGAAAACAATTTTTAATACCCGAATCAACAAGGCAGGTGATAACCACATTGAATATAAAATTACAGTTGAACGGCGTGTATCAGAACTGCCTTTTGCCATTGTTTGGCATTTCGTAAGTTAGCTTTGAAAACTGGTCGCTTTTTGGAAGGATGTAAAAATTCTTTCTATGTTCATAAACTCAGGTCATAAAGATGTAATGAGATCAGGGATCTAAAATTTCCAACACGAGAATATCCGCTCTACTTAATGGCCTTACAAAACAAAGGAATATGGATGAACTTGGGGCACTAGAGGTATCCAAACGAAATCTGCAACAAGTAATAAGCCGTGTTTAGCTTGGGTTGCAGAGTGTCTAACATTACCTTTCTATCTCATAGCTTGGGTTGCAGAGTGTCTAACATTACCTTTCTATCTCATAGCTTGGGTTCCAGAGTGTCTAACATTACCCTTCTATCTCATAGCTTGGGTTCCAGAGTGTCTAACATTACCTTTCTATCTCATAGCTTGGGTTCCAGAGTGTCTAACATTACCTTTCTATCTAATAGCTTGAGTTGTGGAGTTTCAAACATTACCTTTCTATCTAATAGCTTGGGTTCCAGAGTGTCTAACATTACCTTTCTATCTCATAGCTTGGGTTCCAGAGTTTCTAACATTACCTTTCTATCTCATAGCTTGAGTTGTGGAGTTTCTACCATTACCTTTCTATCT
>NW_013687840.1:0-1148 GCF_000517525.1 Limulus polyphemus | reverse complement strand
TATATGAAATACGGTGGTTCTTACAGCCATACAGTCAAATATACTTTGATATATATATGAAATACGGTGTTCTTACAGCCATACAGTCAATCATACTTTGATATATATGAAATACGGTGTTCTTACAACCATACAGTCACTCATACTTTGATATATATGTTACAGCCATACAGTCAAATATACTTTGATATATATGAAATACGGTGTTCTTACAGCCATACAGTCAATCATACTTTGATATATATGAAATACGGTGTTCTTTTTAGAGTACTGCCATACATTTCATAATGTTTATATACGGTCAACTTTCACAGATACAGTGTTGGTTTTATCTTAATTGAAACATCGCTCGGCGTTTCCCGTCGTACCTAGCAAACACACTGTTGGACATAATAGCAACAATTCACATCGATTTGATGGGTTTGGTGATTCGCCTCTGGCAAAGATGTACTGTCTTGCAGAAAAGTAGACCGAGTACAGTTTGTAAATAATCCATAACATGTAACACTATATCTAAAATAATTATAATCCATAGCATGTAACAATCTATATCTAAAATAATTATAATCCATAGCATGTAACACTCTATATCTAAAATAATTATAATCAAATAGCATGTAACACTCTATATCTAAAATACTTATAATCCATAACATGTAACACTCTATATCTAAAATAATTATAATCCATAGCATGTAACACTCTATATCTAAAATAATTATAATCCATAGCATGTAACACTCTATATCTAAAATAATTATAATATTATAATTATTTTAGATATAGAGTGTTACATGCTATGGATTATAATTATTTTAGATATAGAGTGTTACATGTTATGGATTATAATTATTTTAGATATAGAGTGTTACATGTTATGGTTATAATCCATAGCATGTAACACTCTATACCTAAAATATTTATAATCCATAGCATGTAACACTGTATATCTAAAATAATTATAATCCATAACATATGACACTGTATATCTAAAATAATTATAATCCATAACATATGACACTGTATATCTAAAATAATTATAATCCATAACATGTAACACTCTATACCTAAAATATTTATAATCCATAACATGTAACACTATATCTAAAATACTTATAATCTATAGCATGTAACACTCTATATCTAAA
>NW_013687839.1:0-1148 GCF_000517525.1 Limulus polyphemus | reverse complement strand
TAAGAGTGACAATCAATCCCTTAGAATGTTACTTACTGGTTGCTTCTCTTCTGTCTCATCAATAGTTCAAGTATAAGAGTGACAATCAATCCCTTAGAATGTTACTTACTGGTTGCTTTTCTTCTGTCTCATCAATAGTTCAAGTTTAGGCAAATATCCTTGGTAGTTTTGTCATAAATACAAAAAACTATCACAAATATTCATATTAATATCATTCGTGTAGGTTATTAGTACTTATTTACTTACGTTTCAGTAATTGTAACTAGTACCTATTTACCAACGTTTCAGTAATTGTAACTAGTACTTATTTACCAACGTTTCAGTAATTGTAACTAGTACTTATTTACCAACGTTTCAGTAATTGTAACTAGTACTTATTTACCAACGTTTCAGTAACTGTAACTAGTACTTATTTACCAACGTTTCAGTGACTGTAACTAGTACTTATTTACCAACGTTTCAGTAACTGTAACTAGTACTTATTTACCAACGTTTCAGTGACTGTAACTAGTTCTTATTTACCAACGTTTCAGTGACTGTAACTAGTACTTATTTACCAACGTTTCAGTGACTGTAACTAGTACTTATTTACCAACGTTTCAGTGACTGTAACTAGTATTTATTTACCAACGTTTCAGTGACTGTAACTAGTACTTATTTACCAACGTTTCAGTAACTGTAACTAGTGCTTATTTATCAACGTTTCGGTGACTGTACAGTTCACATTCATCAGCGCAACTGACGTCAACGGTTAGTACTTAATTCGTAGTGTGAATAATAAAGAACACAAGATACTTGCCCTGATGATGGTCAGTTGTACCGTCATTGAAACGTACACTGACACAAGATACTTGCCCTGATGATGGTCAGTTATACCGTCATTGAAACGTACACTGACACAAGATACTTGCCCTGATGATGGTCAGTTGTAACGTCATCGAAACGTTGGTAAATATAAAGAGTTGATATGAACGTCAGCAGTTATGATAAAAAAACGACTAACCTTCATAAGTGGAAGAAAACGTCTTCCAGGGTCTGCCTATATGTTTAATTATATATTACCACATGTGTTTATGGTAGTTATATGTTTAATTATATACTACCACATCTGTTTATGGTAGTTATATGTTTAATTATATATTACCACA
>NW_013687838.1:0-1149 GCF_000517525.1 Limulus polyphemus | reverse complement strand
AGTGTTTCGTGTTGATCCAAGATTACACTGTCTAATGAAGTACAAGAGTGTTTGGTGTAGATCCAAGATTACACTGTCTAATGAAGTACAAGAGTGTTCGTTGTAGATCCAAGATTACACTGTCTAATGAAGTACAAGAATGTTTGTTGTAGATCCAAGATTACACTATCTAATGAAGTACAATACTGTTTGGTGTAGATCCAAGATTACACTGTCTAATGAAGTACAAGAGTGTTTGTTGGGGAATCGAACCCCGAATTTTAGTGTTATAAGTCCGTAAACTCACCAATGACCCATACGTTCGTATATCTAGTGTTTCATAATTAACACGTTTTACTACTTTGTCGTCTTACCAATCATCCACGGTAGTAGCCTCCAGTGCTTTTTTAAGGGCATCACGTGGATCGGAGAAAGACCCAGAACTTTCACTACTCCCCCTCTCACTAATGGTGGCGGATACCACGGGCACCTTCTTCGTTGTCCTCCCCGGCAAACTCTGAGAAGATACCGCTCTTTCTGGCCTTTAATAGAAAACAAATCAGCTGTATTCGGCATTTTACAACCTTTTAGTCTTTATTAGAGCAAAGCCACATCGGGCTATGTTCGGTATTCACCGCGGGGAATCGAACCCCCAATTTTAGCGTTGTAAGTCCGTAGACTTACTGCTGTCCCACAGCTTCATGAAAATACTTTTTCATACCTTTTTTGTCATATGACTTACATACCACATGGAATTTAATTTTAGCTTTCTTTTTTCTTACTTTTGAAACATATTATGAATGAGGAGTCGAGAAAAAATGTTAACAATTTTCAAAGCAAGACATATAGTATTTATTTATAAATTTATTTTAATTCGTAAATGTATTACGTACAAGTTCCTAGAATGTTTGTAGCTTCTTAAGAACATAATATCTAACAATTAAATTGTCTTTATTCAGAATTTGACTTTTTAAAGCGTGTATATTTTATCAACTGAGCTTTATATTAGACAATATCGTTGTGTTAAGCCTTATAGATTGTCGGTTAAAGCAAAGAAAGCTTTTTAACATTTACGTCTAAAACACTTACTTTCATAACTTATATTTATATGTAACTATCTTTGAAAAGCTAACATCAACTTAAAACACTTACTTTCATAACTTATATTTA
>NW_013687837.1:0-1149 GCF_000517525.1 Limulus polyphemus | reverse complement strand
CATTAATAACTGATGTATCTTTTCAAACTTGACATTTTAAATAGCTTTCTTACTATCAGTTAACAATTTATATCTGTAAAATAATAGTGTCAGTAATATCCTATAGCTTTCTTACTATCAGTTAACAATTCATATCTGTAAACTAATAGTGTCAGTAATATCATATAGCTTTCTTACTATCAGTTAACAATTCATATCTGTAAACTAATAGTGTCAGTAATATCCTATAGCTTTCTTACTATCAGTTAACAATTCATATCTGTAAACTAATAGTGTCAGTAATATCCTATAGCTTTCTTACTATCAGTTAACAATTCATATCTGTAAACTAATAGTGTCAGTAATATCCTATAGCTTTCTTACTATCAGTTAACAATTCATATCTGTAAACTAATAGTGTCAGTAATATCCTAACATTAAGTTCTCTAAAGTCATTTTGGATTCTTGTTTTCTAGCAATACACAATGGTGTTGCTGTAAAAACAGTTTTGATTTTGGCTGTAGGAATTTTTGCGTTTTAACTTTTGAACACACACACACAAAACACCTTTTTTTTTATTTTCCAAAATCGTCTTAACCGATTTTAAAATGTGAACGTATACTTCTCTAACTAAAACCGTTCTCACCATACGGAAAATACTTCGAAGTTAATTATTAGTTTCCCAGTACTGATGTGATTCTAACACTTAAGTTATAAAATAAGATGGCTTAGATTAACGGTTAGAAAATATGTCTAATGTACGATGTATTACCATAATAAACAACAGCACAATTACAGATATATGGATGGATGGATGGCTTGCAGTGTAAGATCTCATAGAGCTTGACATATATGCCAACATAACAATATAACACTCAGTTTCACAATTACGATAAACTATACACACTAATTAGGTTACATAAACAACAACAATAAAAGAAAATGTACCAATACTGAATAAATAAATATTACCAAAACAAAAATTACTTGAAGATCAGGAGATTAGACTAATTTTATTCTCACTTGCAATATCAAACTATGGATACTTGGGACAACAATATAATGAAATAAATCATATTTTCATATTTTCAACAAAACAAATAATCAGATAAAGCAAGGACACTCCATGTAAGTAAAAATTTGCAATTCGGTGTCACGAATACAGTTTCA
>NW_013687836.1:0-1149 GCF_000517525.1 Limulus polyphemus | reverse complement strand
CAACGACCTATGATAAACATGTTTTGTGCACCTTATGGGTGATATACTATCATAACAACGACCTATGATAAACATGTTTTATACACCTTATAGATGATATACTATCATAACAACGACCTATGATAAACATGTTTTGTACACCTTATGGGTGATATACTATGTTAACAACGACCTATGATAACCTTGTTTCAGATTCTTCTAATCTTCTTAGGGGTAACATGTAGTTTCCCTGTTTCTAATCCGCTACTACATTTTTCTGTCAGTATTCACGCAGTAGCTCTGCGCTTCTGATAGCACTGGTTATACAATTTAGAATTTAAGAGGTTGTAGCTGAATCAAACATCGTAGGTGAAACTTGAAGCTGCTCTACAGCCTCTACACGATGTATGATAAAAAAGAAATGTGCATGATAATCCTTCAGATAACTGATGAAGGGTAAACGACACGTTTCCTTCAACACAGTTGAAAAGTCAAGCAGACAATGGTCACATAACCGTAAGTCATGCTAGAGTACATCGGAGTCATTCATTTTCTTGAAATTCTACAACATTTCAGGCCACATCGAAAGGCTGAATTTTTCGGTTGATCCAGTTTATAAAGATGTGTAGTTTTTTTTTTCAGCCATCCAAGAAGCATTGGAACATTTATCCTTTTTGATGCATTGTCCAAGTTGTGTTTTGGAGATCAGAACGAGGTGATTAGTGTAAATTCCAGGCCTTTCATGTGAAACGCTCAGAGATATTAGAACCAAGAATAACAGGTTTAAAAGAGCAACGAAATAGTTTCGTATTCATGGTACGAATAATAATAATAATAATAATAAAAACGATTAAGAAACTTAATCCAGTTTCTGAGAATTAAAAAGAAAACGTATAACGTAGACAATAGTGTTCAAGAAATGAACAACACGTAATAGTTGTTCAAGGAGTCAAATAAAATTTGTCGCCTCGACGTTCTAGAACTTTAGACTAAATTTTTAGCTGTCACTTTTTGAACGAGTCAGACTGCATAAACTAAAAAAAAAAAATATGTTAATAATAACAAACTAGATAACAAAAAAATAACATATTGGTTATTGACCACGTGTTCTTTGCTCCAGAAATAGTTAGTTTTGGTTTTGTTTCACAAATACTGCTACAGACACGACAA
>NW_013687835.1:1549-2149 GCF_000517525.1 Limulus polyphemus | reverse complement strand
TCAATAAGAAGACAATAAGATTTAACAATATTGTGTACTGTCAATAAGAAGACAAAATATTCAACGATAATGTGTACTGTCATAAGAAAACAAAAGATTTAACAATAATGTGTCATGTCAATAAGAAGACACAAGATTTAACGATACTGTGTACTGTCAATAAGAAGACACAAGATTTAACGATACTGTGTACTGTCAATAAGAAGACAAAAGATTTAAAGATACTGTGTACTGTCAATAAGAAGACACAAGATTTAACGATACTGTGTTCTGTCAATAAGAAGACACAAGATTTAACAATAATGTGTACTGTCAATAAGAAGACACAATATACAACGATAATGTGTACTGTCAGTAAGAAAACATAAGATTTAACAAAAATGTGTCCTGTCAATAAAAAGACATAAGATTTAACAATACTGTGTACTGTCAATAAGAAGACACAAGATTTAACGATACTGTGTACTGTCATTAAGAAGACACAAGATTTAACAATACTGTGTACTGTCAATAGAAGACACAAGATTTAACGATACTGTGTACTGTCAATAAGAAGACACAAGATTTAACGATACTGTGTACTGTCAATAAGAAGACACA
>NW_013687835.1:0-549 GCF_000517525.1 Limulus polyphemus | reverse complement strand
CACAAGATTTAACGATACTGTGTTCTGTCAATAAGAAGACACAAGATTTAACGATACTGTGTACTGTCAATAAGAAGACACAAGATTTAACGATACTGTGTACTGTCAATAAGAAGACACAAGATTTAACGATACTGTGTACTATCAATAAGAACACACAAGATTTAACAATACTGTGTACTGTCAATAAGAAGTCACAATATTCAACGATAATGTGTACTGTCAGTAAGAAAACACAAGATTTAGCAATAATGTGTCCTGTCAATAAGAAGAAAGAAGATTTAACGATACTGTGTACTGTCAATAAGAAGACACAAGATTTAACGATACTGTGTACTGTCAATAAGAAGACACAAGATTTAACAATACTGTGTACTGTCAGTAAGAAAACAGAAGATTTAACAATAATGTGTCCTGTCAATAAGAGGACACAAGATTTGACGATACTGTGTACTGTCAATAAGAAGACACAATATTCAATTACTGACAGTACACATTATCGTGTGTTTTCATTATTGCTAAATTGGTGTCCTGTCAATAAGAAGAAAG
>NW_013687834.1:0-1149 GCF_000517525.1 Limulus polyphemus | reverse complement strand
CCTTTGGGTACGTAAAGGAAGTGGTCTCTATGAAACTACAACACTGACGTACCCAAAGGAAGTTGTCTCTATGAAACTACAACACTGACGTACCCATAGGAAGTTGTCTCTATGAAGCTATGAAACTACAACACTGGAGACCTCCATAGGAAGTGGTCTCTATGAAACTACAACACTGACGTATCCATAGGAAGTGACCTGTTACAAAACACGGAACACTGACGTAGACATTGCTAGATGTTAATTAGTTTATAGATAGATGATATAGAGCATTGGTTATTAGTTTAACCAAAACACTATAGATGTTAATAGATCAACCATGTATGTTGTCAATAAAGTTTCTCCAGTCTGATGCAGCTCAAGCCAAATCAAATTGTAGCAGAAGTAACTGTGAACACAAGTCTATCTGGAATAACGCATGAAAACAAGAACACGTCAGAAACAATTTTGTAATAGTAATGTTAAAACAACTTGTAGCAGAAGTGACAATATATGTAATCAAAGCAAGGACATTGGAATCATATGTTAATAGATCAACCATGTATGTTGTCAATAAAGTTTCTCCAGTAATTAGTTTATAGATAGATGATATAGAGCATTGGTTATTAGTTTAGACAAAACACTACACATTGCATTAACGAGATTCGAACCCATTTCGGGTGCAAATCTACCCGAGAGATATCTGTGCTACTCATTTGGGTTACCCTTTACCAATGAAAAGTGAGATTGACCATCACATTATAATGCGCCTCACCCTTATGGCTGAAAGGGCGAGCATGTCCAAGTTTGTATTGTTTCTGCTTTGTTGAATTTTGTTTAAAACACTTGCAATGTGTCATCAGCTTTACAAGTTTATTTAAAGTTCCAGTCCTGTACATTTTGTTAAACTTCTCTATTTTTGTTAACGTTCACCTTCATAAACAATTATCTTTTACTTTACAGCTAAACCTAGTTTTATCCAGTGTTTCATTTCGTGTCAAAGACATTTTTTTATCAAGTCTACAAATGGAACATTTTCTTCATTCACGTTTAACATTAAACCATTCTACACTTAGGGTTTAACGTATCTTAGATCATTAATTTATTTTGTCGTGCATAAGATGACCTTAATCTATCATCTGATCTTTGTGACACTTTGTTATTATTATT